>NC_034610.1:51946376-52001749 GCF_900095145.1 Mus pahari | reverse complement strand
AGAGAGAGAGAGAGAGAGAGAGAGAGAGAGAGAGAGAGAGAGAGAGATTAACACTCTCTAATGGTGACCACTTAGGGAAGTGCCTGAGGGAGGAGGGATCTTTCAGAGCAAAGGCTGGGTTTGGAAGAAAGCCACAGTGCAATTGCTTTTCCATCCAGATTACCCAGAGAGCTCACACCTCTGGGTCCTCCCCTTAGGATCAGGTAAAGCACCTTCAAGTTGAAGGGTAAACTCCCACCTAAGCCCCCTGAGACCACACAACACAACCACAGCTACTTTCCCTGGAAAAAAAAAGGGGAGGGGAAGCTGGGGGGGGAGGGGAGGGATAAAGCAACAGAGAGACACTGAGAAAGGCTAAGAGTTGAGAGGGCATCTGTAGCCAGAAATCCCGAGAAATTAGGAACAAGAGAGTCGAGTGGTGAACTGCCCAAGAGCAGTTGCTGGAGTGAGGTAAGGTCTCTGAAGAGCTGAAGGACATGGCCACTACTATGTGGTGAGCTCTGCCAGAGGCCAGAGACAACAGGGGCATTGGGTCTGGGGTATTTGGTACAGCTGGTTCAGAAACCACCAAACCCCAGTGCGTCCACCTTGCCGGGGTTCAAATTGTCCCTCCCCCAACCCTGCTTCTATTCTCCCGCCGTCTTTGCTGTGTCCAGAGATGCTCCGCCGCAGACCCGGGACCCCTTAGGCGCCTCTTCCCGTCCATCTGCCAAATCGCAACGCCTGTACTTTTCCAGCTCCCTCTTTCCCTCTTGAAATTGAAAGTTATTGAGGTCGCTCCGGGTTGTTGCTCCTCCCCGTCCCCGAGCTCCCCCCGCCCCCCGCAGCCATCCCTTCTCCCCCTCCCTCCTCCTCCTTCCCTATGGGGTGCTCCTAGCCCGGCCCAACACTGGAGCGGCTCCTGCTCTGAACGCCAGAAGCAGCTCGGGTCTCTCCAGCGCCCCTTGACCATGGCTGCGGTACCCACGGCGTCCGCTTCCCTGCGCTCCCGGGGTCCCCGCCACAGCCGCAGCCGCTGCAGCCTCTGAGCCCCAGGGGCCACTGCTCGCCTGGATTCCGCCCGCAGCCGCCGCTGCTGTGCAACCGAGGCTAACCTGCGGCTAGCCAGGAGGCTCCTGCAACCTTAGTTCGCGGCGATGACAGCCACCCCAGAGCAGCGGGCTGTGTTCGGACAATTTGAGAATGCAATTGTTGGTTTCGCGGTCCACCCGTCCCGCTTCGCTTGCCATCACAGCACGCCTGTTGGATCTCAGTGGAGAAGTCCCGCTGCTCTGGTTTTTCTACTCTCCGTATAGACTCGCCTAACACCTACATACATAATTTTCTTAAAAAAAAAAAAACATTAAATATAACTAACAGTGAAAAGAAAAAGGAGAGAAAGAAGGGAAACAATACAGGGTTACTATGCACTTGCGACTGATTTCTTGTTTTTTTATCATTTTGAACTTTATGGAATACATTGGCAGCCAAAACGCCTCCCGAGGAAGGCGCCAGCGAAGAAGTAAGTGCAGGGTTTTCTTTTCTTTCTTTCTTTCTTTCTTTCTTTCTTTCTTTCTTTCTTTCTTTCTTTCTTTCTTTTTTCTTTCTTTCCTTTTTTTTTTTGAGGCGGGGGAGGGGGAGAGGAGGAGGTATTGTTGTTGTTTGTTTTTGTTGTTGTTGTTGTTGTTGTTGTTGTTTTGGCTTGTGTTATGCCTTTGCCCCCTTCCACCACATTCACCCGTCAGCTGGTTTTGCCTGCCCAGAGTCAGCTGCCGGAGGAAACAGTCTTTTCAACCTACACCCTATGCCTCCCATAGGAGATAGCAGTTCGGGGCACTGGCTCTTCTACTCAAGCACACAAGCCAGCGCTGGAGTCCCTGCACCCGGTGCTAGTCTGCCCCCTGCCCCTTGTAAATCAGGATCTGGAAATCTTCCTTTCTTTCCTAGATTCGCTGTAGGGGTTTGTGTTTGAGGCTCCGACGGAGGCCTAGAGCCCCAGGCAGTTGGGTCGCCCTGCCTTTGGGTTGTTTGATACTGGCACAAGGGCAAGGAGAGACTGGGATCATCCCAAGTTCCCGCCTGGCTCAGGGGAACCTTGGCTGCCCCTCCCCCCTAGGTTGTTTTATGGTAGTCAAGTCAATCAACCTGGGGCGGGCTCAAGGGACAGTGAGCAAGCTCCCGCGCTGCAGCTTCCCACGAAGCGCGCGAGTGGAGTAGCGCTGAGGCGCCAGGGCTTCCACGACTGTCTGCTAAGTTGCCCCACGTCCCATGCTCTGGGGTTGGAAGGCAGGCGAACTCCAGAGGTTCCGAAGTTCAGTCACTTTCACACCTTGCCTGTCCCCACATGAATGCTCTGGCCACCTCAGACTCTTTCAAGGGGGTCCCCTGAGACAGGCGCATACTGAGAGTGGGGTTCCCCCTGAGCTCATCTCCTCTCTGCTCTTCAGTCTATTACACAGGCGAGTGTTAGGTCCCCGGCTGTGTGAAATTGTGCCTTTGCTGGAATTAAATGGATGCCTCAGGGCAGCCTCCACCTAAATTGGTGCAAGGCAAGCCCGCATCTTTCAGAGATTCTGGAACAGATGTAAGGGTGGTTTCGCTATTTGTTCCCAGGGTGGCCCAGAGCGCGGTTGTCAGTGCCCGCAAAGGTTGTCCTTTAGAAGAGCTAAGGACGACCCTGGCTCTACAGAAGGCTCTTGGGCCCCCTGGGGTAGTTACTATGGAAAACTAACAGAAAACACCCAGTAAAGCAATTGCTTTGGTAGCTTGGATCTGGGGGGTTGGTGAGCCAAGACCTTGTCTGGTCCCCAGATGAGATCTCTTTCCCAAGTGTCCAGCCCGCAAAATCCTTGGGGCAGGGATGCTGGTAGCTCTTAGGACACAAGACCATTTGTGTGGGGTGGAAATTTAGCAATCTCCTCTCTCCACTGTTTGTCTCTGTCCTGGCCCTGGACGTGAGGGTCCCCTGAAAGCTTCCTTTGTACCGCTAGCCCAAGCCAGACAAAGTTTGATTCACCTGAAAATTGCCTTTAAAAATCGTGGCTGGGCGGGAACACCAGAGGCTTGGAGTCCGAGTTGGCCCTATTGCCTCTAGGATCGCTTCTCAGCGCAGGAGAGCCTAAACTAAACATGTCAGGGCATCCGATTTATTATTCTTGGCCTCTGAGTGGTTTGTATTCTTTGGAACCCTCCCACCCACTCTATCGCTCAGGCCTGCTGCTGCGGTATCCTGAAGCGGCAGCCTGGGGGGCCGCATCACCACTCCTGGCCAGCTAGGTCCGCTGGGCACTGAGTTTCGGGACCGGTGAGGAAAGCGAAGCCAGGAGGAACACAGCTGTTTGCCCTGCATAGCTCATGCCAGTAAGGCTTATCCCAGTCTACTCCATTCTGTAGTGTCCCCGGAGCTACACACTTGCCGGGGTGGGGCAGGGTCCTGTGGCTCAGTGTCACTGGTACCTGAGTTTTTGGTTGGGGGGTCGGGGGCTTCTGTTTCTGAAAGAAATAAAAGAAAGCAAAGAAAGTTTGTTATGCGTTCCTTCGCATCTCTACACCCCAAAGGACCAGAGCGGGAAACTCAGAACGCGCACATCTGGGCTGGAACTAGGGCGATGATGTGTGAAGTCTAAAGGAGATTGCTTTTCTCTCTTCCTGTATCATCTCAAAGCCAAGTCAAAGGCGCCCTCTCGTTGTGTTGCGGGGTTAAGGAAGAAAATAAATGGAATTGAGCTGAAATTTCAGTGATTCTATGGGAGCGGGAGAGGTCTCTCTTGGTGCGGCTGTTCTCCAGTCTGTTTTTGCGGCTCGGTTGCTCCTGCAATCTTGGGAGAGGGGCGACCCCTTGCGTCCTCCGAGCAGACAGAAGAAAGATTTGGCAGGCGCAGCATACTTTTTGCAGCGAGGATCCTTGTTAAATGTCCAGAAAAGTGAAATTAACGCAGCAGGTTTATAAAATCAC
The DNA here is from genome assembly GCF_900095145.1 of Mus pahari. Lineage (NCBI taxonomy): Eukaryota > Metazoa > Chordata > Mammalia > Rodentia > Muridae > Mus > Mus pahari. The sequence continues at coordinate 51,997,815 of NC_034610.1, read as the reverse complement.
CTGGACCGTGTTTTTTTAAAAATACCTGAATAAAAATCTCCTTAATAGTAACTGGGACTATTTTCATAATGAATAATAAGGCAGTAGTCAAATTATTTTAAAACTGGCCAGACAATTCTTTTTTTTTTTTTTCCCCACCATAAGGCAACTTAAGAGAGCAATTAGGAGTATCACTTTTGCTTTGTAGCAATAGCGTCATTTTCTTAAAGGTTTAGAAACATCACTAATGAGAGAGGTAGAAAATTAAGGTTAAAAATAAAAGACTCCTAAAGTCTTTTTTTTTAAAAATGTGGTCTCTTAAATATCTTAGTACCAAAGGTCCTTGCTAGCAAAGATTGTCATTTACAGTGTTAAACACGTTCAGGTATAAAGCATTATGCGAATAGTCTTATGTTCCTCTACAATAATCAGTATTCTATTGATCTTCACAAACCAATGATCCTAATTATTACAGTTTACGATTATCTCTATAAAAATACGCAATGCTTTAAAACAGAAGTCTCATGCTTTTTAAATGTCTCTGTAGTTATGGTGCATAAACAGAAGATTGCAATGATTTTGATTGATATACAGTGTCTAGAGATGACAAAATAAATTTATTCAAGATAAAAACGTTAAGAAAGCATTTACTCCAAAAATTCATCATTCAGCAAGATTTCTAGCAGCAAGCTCTAGCTTTGGACACTGGACACTAATTTACAAAGCCTAAACTCTTTCTTTGATCTCATTTCCAGCTTAGCCTTTGAAGTTTGGTAAAGTCAACCTTTGAATTTCGTGTTGCATGTTAGTAGCATTTAAACATCACCTTTATCATAACAACCGTAATTCTTTCCTAATGCATCACATTTTCACCTGGATTATTTATGTGGGGTCAGAAACCTTCACTTGAAGTGTAGAAACTGGTACTACAGAATCTCCCTTCTGGCAAGAGGGAGATCTAAGAAACAGGGCCCTACTATACCAAGCTAGAGATCCAGTCAATGAAATCTGTCTTCTCATATGAACGTTCCTGCCTTTTATGTATTTATACTATGTGCTGAACCTGCCGCAGAGAGGATATCAGGCTAATGAAATAATTAACTTGATGATTTCCAGAGTTCCATTTTCCCAATATGTCTAGAGCCTAGGCTATTCTGCTTAACTGGTAATCTTTATAAGTGTTGTTGCTATAATGCAACAATGACGAATAGGACTAGAGTGTTTTCTCATCATACTTCATTATTTGATTATCCAGAAGCCTCCATAGGATGATACTGCCCCCGAGGGCATTGCCTCTCTGCAAGAGGGCATCAGGTACAATGTTCTTTAATCGTGGACATCTATTAATTTCATCTTAGTTTTTCAGATTTTAGATCATTCGTGTTTTAGAAATTCATTATATGCCTACCAGTTAAAAATACGGGTACTACAATCTGCAGAGAAAGGTGAAGAAAATCAAAAGTACAACAAAAATAATCACACTAATAATATATTTATTGGAACTGATTACTTCCTATGATGGTGTAGGAATGCTGACATATGTAAGCTTCTGTGATCTGGTGACTTTATTGCTGCATGCTTTAGTCTTAAGAAAAACAGTTCAAGAGAGATCTGACCAAGAACTGTTTGAGAAAGTGCATTCTATGGCATATCACATGGTATGAATGCAAATCAAAGATGAATTCAATTTCCTAGGAAATGGTGGCCCATGAAAATGCAAACAAAGATCTGAGCTCTAACTAAAGCATCTTTGAGCTAGGAAGTTTTTTTTCCCAAAATACTTGGCTGCTACTCTAGTTTAAATCTTTATTTTCTGTTCCAGCAGAAAGATTTTACTGAATGCCTTAAAAAATGGTGTCTTAGCCCAACTCAGTCTAAGCATTGATAGAAGAACAAGTGAAAAGAATTTATCAGTTATTTCAACATTCCTTTGAACATGCAATACGAACAGTATTTTAAATTTTACATTGGTGGACTATTTTTCCAATGAAAGAGTTCCCCGGTTTTTCATGTTCAACAAATTAGGTTTCCAGAGAGCAATGAAGTGAAATTACAACATGCAGTAAAATTTGATTTTTAAGTTGTTATAGGAAAACCTTTGCTACATTACTACAAAATGACTTTAATAGACATTTGATCCTTTTAGATTATTTGAATCTGGGTAGGTATCTCCAGACTGTCACTAAATGTCTAAAAATATTTTCTAGTTAAATGCCAAATCATTTAAATACGTGTAGTGTTTTTCATTCTTCATAACAAAGCATTTCAGAACCTTATCTAAATATATAATACTAAAGCATTACTCTGAAATTACATAAACTTTCAAAAACACAACTATTACAGATGCTCTGATTCCCTATTTTTTTCTCTTATCTCTCTTTAAACACTCAGGTTGCTACTTTCCTGATCTCTTGCTCTCCCTCCCTATTGAGTCATTCGCCTATTCCCACCCACCGCAAAGGCTATCCCCGGCTCTCAGTGAATCCCTGAAATGCCGGCACAGTGTATCTTGTGTTTCATGAAATGTAAGAATCAACTTCAGTTACCATTAGAAAAATATCCCTAAGTTCTGAAGATATAGCAGGAGTCAGTCATGACAGTGTGTGGCAATTGTATTCGACTTGATGAGGGTGCTTTCCTCTTCCTATAAGACATTGTTCAGAGGTGCTATTTACAAAGCAATAATTTGAAATATATTGACTCATAAGTTAGGTAGATTTTTTTTCTTGTCTTTTATTTTGTTGGAAAATACAGACCGCCTTCTTTGACATATTTTTTTAAAAGCTTACAATGAGTAGATCATATTTAAAACTGAAATCTATTGAGACCTCTAATAGATTTGAAAAGCTTTGCAATTACACATCAATAAAATACATGAATGTAAATATGAATATGAGGAACACACTGGAGATGGTTTGTTTGTCTATTACACCCAATCGTATCTTTTAATTCAGAAGCACTACTAGCATTCTGATTAAACGGTTCATAAAGCAATACTAAAAAAACAATGGAATTGTAACCCATTATTCAAAGGATAGAGTTGGTCAAGGACACTATAGTTTGTGAGGAATAGCTGGGTGCCACTGATGATAAGAACTCCCATTTTTCCACCTGAAAATTTTCAACAATGTGACACTTAGATAAAATATCTGAAATCGTCTCCTATGTGAAGAGTGCTCATTTACAAACCATCCAGTTACAGTGCCTCTGATTTGGTAAAATCATCTCTTCCTTAACTCTAAGGGCAGCATGAGATGTAGTTACCTTTAGTATTCTTTAAAAGAAACTTAGTGGTACCAAACAACCTTCTCACTCAGTTAGATAGATGGATAATTGTAATGGTTACACTATGTAACGGGTTGCAATTTCATTACAATTCAGACAGGTTCATCTTGTCCCCAGCTTTCGAATCCTTGGAGCTGATTCAGAGTGGAAAGCAGAGGAAGGCATCGGTTCCCCTGTCCTGACAAGTGCTTAGAGATGGCCTTTGACACTGGCTGATGGAGCCAAATAATATTGTAGATTACCCTTTTTGATGAAATAAATAGTTCTGGGCATTTCATTGAGTAGGAAGAAGCAAGAGCATATTTGCCATCAGTTTAGGAGCATAAGGATTCAGATATTGGTCAATGGAAAAATGATACAAAGACAGACAAAAACGAGACAAGTAGGTTTGGTAAGAAATTTATTTTGCTTTTGAACTATCTTTAGTGAGGAGCTAGGAAGACACTTAGGACTTGAGCCCCAATTTCAGAATGTATCGATGGCTGAAGTCAAGGACAGCAGTATCATTCATTAAAAAGGATGGCTGGACACGGGAGAATAAAATTGCAGGGTGCTTTCCTTCATTTATCAAAAGTGTTTGTGTTGCTAGCCTCAAGACTGCTTCATGTAGTGTCAGTGAGATTGCATTACATCACTTTCCTCATTCTAAGTGCCCTAACGTATTATTTCCAACTGCGGCTTCTCTTTTATAGTACTTTCTGTTATGTAAGAGAATGGCGGCTGCTGTCATGAATGCTATTTCCAAGCTGCCAAAGCCGGTAATGAAGATAAGGCTTGGAGCCTTCACTACCTATATGGCTTTGCCACAGTTCATAAGACGACTTGAAAGATTTTACAGTCATGCAGGATGTATTTGTAAAAGGTGCTGAATGTTTCTGAACCACAGCATTGGACCTAGCATCCCATAGTGGCATTGCTACTTTCAAGAAGATTTCTCAATGAACATGTGCTAATTTCAGGATGGGATAAAATCTGAAGGCATCTAGTTAGCTCATCTACATTGGGCAACATCCATAATGCATAATTGATCAGCTATCATAACAGTCAGGTTCGTGGTTTCTCACTGGCTCCTTCTATTAATTCCAAGACTTTGTAGCAAAGGGAGTATTTTTTCCCAGTATTTTAAGGACTTGGCAGAAGTATGAGTTTGATTTAGCTTACCTTTGAACTCCTTTCTAAAATTAGTGTGTATATTCACTCCCCAAAATTGCTTCTAGAAATATGCTCCTGAGCATAGTTGTAACTGTATCTCAATAGAAAGTGCACTCCTAAAAGTGACACAGCCTTCGTTTTATCACTACATAATAAAAACAACTACCACAGAATGTAGAGTACCAGAATCCATGAGCTTGCTTTACATCACCAGCTCCCTGTAAGAAAAAAGATTACCGCTTCTCACAGCTACAAAGAAACCTTACAACTAAAGAGTATAATCACCTTGACAAAAGCTATCATATATACACAGAGCAAGTGTCATTCCAACAGAGAGGTGGTAAAATAATATGTCCTAAGCATGTTAAATACCTCCTGACAAAGGACAGCTTTATAACTGTCAGAGCCACTGTTGCATTGTATATATTTCCTTTAGTACACAATGGCATTTCCCTATTAAAGTGAATATTATGGTAGCAATAAATAAATTCCTTATATAATAACTTCTCACCTCTCAGTAGAAACCTGTTCCTTGAATATGTCCACAAAATAGCCTTATATAACTGTCACACCCCGTCTAGATGGATTATGGATTATAGAGTTTCATTTTATCCATGTTTTTGTTGTTGTTGTTGTTGTTGTTGTTGTTGTTGTTTAGAGACGGGGTTTCTCTGTATAGCCCTGGTTATCCTGGAACTCACTCTGTAGACCAGGCTGGCCTTGAACTCAGAAATCCGCCTGCCTCTGCCTCCCGAGTGCTGGGATTAAAGGCATGTGCCACTTATTATTTGCTCTGTTATCTCTCTTGTTAGAGAAATGATACGCAGTTCCTAGCTTACAGTTCTGGTTTAACTTCAAAGCCCAGATGTTGGAGAGTCTCCCTCTTTCCACTCTAGGGCACTGGGCACACAAGACATTGTGTTTTCAATCCCACTTTAGACTTGAGCAATCCCATGGCTTCCCTTTGTCCTCTTCCCTCTAACCTTCCCAACAGACAGTTTCTAAACAAAGTTGTAGATCTTTATTTTTTATCACAAGCAATAAAATCACACAATTTATTTGATATACTCTAAAATCCTTCTCCCCAAGTATCTCTTTACGTACTCAATACAAGATTTACTTAGGCATGAAAATTTGGGCAAGCTATAATTCTGGAGTTAAATGTCAAAAGCCTTGTAGATTATTTACAATCACAATTGGCATTTCCTTGACTATTTTTTTTTTACCCAGAAAGCTATCTTTATGATGTTTCATACAATCTATTATTTATATTACTTTCACCACGAACATTAATAATAACCTCCACTCTGAATTTTTGCTTTATGGGACTAGATACAGGGGTTGCTGATGCTGAGTTCATACCTGGAGATCTTTAAAAATAAAAACAAGACAAAATGATGTAATCTCTGGAGATAGGCCTCAGAGAGTCTTATTTTTAAACGTAGCCTGGTGACTCTAAAACACAGCTGAAAATGATATATTGTCAGACCCTTAATTCAAGAATAGCCTTTACAGCTGAGTAACTGTTGAAAGCGATACTAGTTTTATGAGTGTTTGACAGACAGAATAAACCTGTGTGAAGCCTGATAAGGGACGAGGCGTGTACCATCTGAACAGCAGAAAGCCTTCTCTGGGCACACACAGCGTTGTTTTCAATAGGAAACTGATAAACTCAGAACACTGACTGTTGCAAGCAAGACTATCTGAGAAAGAATCAATCACTTCATTCTAAAAAAAGAGAGCGAAGTGCCTGCAGGAAGGCCTGATAGTGACCTTACCAGATGCTGGATCCCCACAACACTGCCTTTGGGAGAAGGTGATTGCACTGCTGTAGTAGGGGAGACAGTCAACAGAGCAACTGTGGAAGCAAAATGAGGTATAAGTCAAAACTGTCAAACTCAAACTGGTCTCCAAAGCTACTTAATAATGAACAACTGCTGGTTTGGGATTTTTGTTTTGTTTTGTTTTGTTTTTATTTCTTACCCCTCCTTGATGTCAGGAAAATCTTAATGGGGAGGCAACTGCCTAACAAGACATAAACATTCCTTTCTTTTATGGTCTCTGACTAGCTTGGATTGACTATGGTGATCACTATCACTGCTATAAATAGCACGGGCTACACTTTATCCAATGGATGGAGTTTTGTGGAAGATCATGAATTCGCAGATGCCTTTATTTCACTCATCTTCTGCTATTCTCTAAGCTGTTGTCTTCATTAACTCTTATTTATTATTCTTTTCTAGTCCATGCAGAAATTTCGAACCTTGCCATAAGTTAAGGAAAGCTCCATGTAAAAACGAGGTGGAAGTCTGGGCTTCCTGTCAGATTTCACTGTGCTTGTTAAGGGGGCTCTTTGGGAAAATTTGGGTTGCAATGAGTCACTAGGCCAAATCCCAATAACCACAATTGCCAGAAGTAATTAGACTGAAGAAAGCCAGGCTTCTTGGGAGGAGGGTCATCACAGCGTGCTTGAGACATTGCTGCATGGTCAGACCCAGTTACTTGTCCCTAAGGATTGGGAGCAATCATAAGCTACAGAAAGCAGGAAACCCACAGAAAACAATGCTTTTCCACCAACTTTCTTCTCAATAGGTTATTCACCCTAAGCATGCACAAATGAAAATATATCACTACCCCTGCCGGAGGCACTGTGCACGTCACAGTCCCCGTAAACCTCCTGTCTGTCTGCAAAAGTCAAAACCCACACAGAGAACTCCTGGTGTCACTACCTCAAGTTCTGTTCCTCCTTTCCTGTCCTGATTAAAAAAGAGCCCCAGGAATTCAGTCTTTGTGAAAGAATTATCTGGGGGGGGGGGGAGAAAGGAGAGAGAAAGAAAGAAATCCTTGTAAATATTCTTAGGTCAATTTAGACATAATATTAGTGAAAGGACAATTATCTATAAGAAAATGGTAACTCATTATTGCAAGACAGGAGTGCTAAAATCTGCACCTAGAAAAAAAGGCTAAGGGCAAATCTAGAATTCCTTGTACTAAAATTAAACTCTTTTCGAAACCTAATATCAAAGCCAGTAAGTACACACGATCAAGAAAGAAGTGTGGCTGTCCTTTGAAAGTTTCAGTATAAGAAACAGAAAGATTGTTAAGTGTTTCCATTCAAGAAGCACCGATGGATCTGTACTCAATAATCCAGAGACAAGTTGGCTTTGAACCCTCTGCCTTTGCCTGGAACACTCAGTGGCTATCGCCTCATACAATAGAACTTTAATTGAATAAAACCTCAGAGCTTCTGAGACTCATTGTCCTTAAGTTTCCAATTCCTTCCTAATTTGCAATGACTTTCATTGTATCCCTTTACTACTTTGGTCTCAGGTTACTATTAGATCTTTGTTTAAACATATGGAATCAAAAGTCAAATATTTTACATATACAGACCAATTCATTTCCTTGTCATATTTATTTTTTATTTTTTATTTTTTTGTAACTGGCAATCTCCAGGTTTCTTGGCAGATGCATTCTGTCCTCATATATAATAATTATGTGTTCTTGTCATGAGGTGCGGTGAACTGCTTGTTGTTTTGACCAATATAGGAAAACCATACATTTCATCGCATTTGGGTTGCATTTGCCAGTAATCTGGAAATAGAAACATCCAGTCTTTCTTTCCTAGTTAAGTTACAAAGGTGCTTTTAATGATTCCCACTACCCCAGCCATCTTCACCATTCAGAGACACACTGAGAACCATTTGTCAATGGCTTTGGTGTGCTCTTGGTGATCTAAGGGAAATGCGACAACTCTGATGATCCTCATGAAACAGTTCTTAGCCCGAGTACTGAATTTAAAGCTTGCTGGGGGAGAAGTGATGCAGTTCAGCACAAACCTGATGCATTGAGGTTGGTGTTTATCTCAGTGGATGGCAATCTGTTCCCAGCATATAAAGCTTGCATACGGATTCCAAGTAGCAACTGCCTTTAGAAGCATTGCTCAGAATAAGTTTGAAAGTTGGATGTTTCAACAAACTTCTACACGTGTCTTTGCTTGTGGACAATTTATTGAGTCTCCAAAAACAATGTGTTTTCTCTTCTCTAAACCTGGATCTGATGGTCATTTTTACAAGAGCAATGAACTAAAGTGGTTCTTCAAATATCTTACTTGACTTGCTTTTCATAACTGAAGTACCTTCTGTTAATATAAACGCTTCAATTCTAGCAGGAAGCTCCCTAAAATTCAGAGCTGCTTAAAATTATATGACCAGAAATCCCCTCTCTCCCCCTCTACCAGTCCTCTCCTTCTGGGAATATACCAGCGGTTTCTCACCATTCATTCTGACAACTGTTCTGGTGTAAATATTTAAAGAAATCCTTTCCATTAGAGATTAAACAAAGGATAAGTAATTGCTCTGCAATGATAGATCTTTATTAATGTTTGCAATAGCAGATCTTATGTCATCCGATCCATAGACACTGACACCCTCAGGAAGGACCAAAGGAAAAGGAGCCAAGACAGGAATTACAATATACTGTATGTAATCTCAACTGCAAAATACTGATTTTCATGTATCCTTCCAAGGCTTATGTTTAAATAATGCACATAGTGTAGAAAAAATGAATTTGTTAAAGTTGAAAATACCAAAAAATGAGTTACCAGTGATTAAACTGAAAAGGTGGAGGGAAATTACAAATCTGTGTATCACTTTTATTTTATTTTATTTTGGGTTTTCGAGACAGGGTTTCTCTGTATATCCCTGGCTGTCCTGGAACTCACTTTGTAGACCAGGCTGGCCTCCAACTCAGAAATTTGCCTTCCTCTGCCTCCCGAGTGCTGGGATTAAAGGCGTGAGCCACCACGCCCGGCTCTGTGTATCACTTCAACAGCCCCTTGCCATTTCCCAATGTGCTCATCAGACTTTAGCAACATGTGTAAGATCTGCACTGACTCAAGCTCTGGTTCCTCTATTATTGCTCAAAAATTAGCATTAAAAGGGGTAAAGGATGACCTCTCCTGCTTATATCCAATATCAGTTATTAAAAGAGCATCACTCTCAGTTTTGAGAAACAAACTTCCAGTATTGTCTTTCTGCATTTCCTGTCCACACAGATTTTTATGTAATAGTACACACCGGCTTCCATCAGCATCAGGGGAATTGCAGACCTCAGGTGCTCAGCTTTCTTATGGAATCAATACAGGAGGGTGGTATATATGGCTCATGCACATCCCCCGGCATATTTAAATTATCTCTTAATGACCCATATTACTTAGTACTTATAACTAGTTGTTATGCTGTATTATTTAGAGGAAAATAATAAAGAAAAAGGATAGGCAAGTTTAGTACAGACACAAGTTTTTGAAAAATTATTTTAAGTTCTCAGTTGACCATGTACTTTCAGGGATGCAGAGGGATAGGTAGGTTAAGCATGACATAGCTAAGCAATTTAAACTATAAAGAACATCACGGGTTGAACTTCAGATTATCAATGATCTTATGATCTTATGATGTGGGCTGGAAAATAAGCACATGCCTTGGAAAACATGCTTGTCCTTCCTTTGATGACACTAAAATATAAAAATCTGTATGTTTGAATTCAGCTTAATCATTGACAATTCACAACCTAAGAGTTCTTGTTGCTCTATAATTTTTTCTTTATAAAGTAAGATTTTAAGGAAATTTACATTAATATTATTTCTTATAAAAATTATAGAACTCAGATGTGTAGGTGCACATCTATAATTACAAAACTCAGGAAAACTACAGCAGGTAATTTTTTTGTGAGTTCAAGGTCAACCTAACAACTGTCTCAGCATCTACACCGAGTTTGTTTCTTCCTTGTCTTTGATGTCAAGTGTACAGTATTTACTAGACTAGTTCACATTTGAATCCTGGTTCTATAACATTATTTTGCAAAGAAAATAATAAACAGGATCTGTGGGATACAAAGTTATCTTTCAAAGCTTCGTAGATATGGAGTTAGGGCTTCAATTTACAAATATGTATTTCTTTGTATGTTTAGACTACATTTTAAGAAGATAAGCAGAAACAAAACTACTGGGAAATAGTACAGGGAAAAATAAAACTCAACTTAGTCCTAGCTAAAATAGCATGCATTTCACTGAATAGCTCCTTATTTAACATTTATCATGTTCTGTAGTTAATAGAGTGACTAAAACATACCAGAAAACTATTCTTGTTGTATTTTGAAGTTGTTAAAATTGAGTTGAGAAGCCTGGTGTTTGTGTGTGTGTGTGTGTGTGTGTGTGTGTGTGTGTGTAAAAGTAGAATGGTTAGGTATCATTTCTAAGCCATGACATGCTCATTTTTTAGATATGTTTGAATAGGAATGGGAATAATATTTGCAATGAGGGAGTCCAAGTCATATCCAGATATTTATCTGAAGAGCAGCATTGTGGAGATGAAGCACAAAGATTGGAGGAAGCACAGACTAAAACAGTGGAATTTATGAGGCCTTTCAGCATTTTCTTGTCTTACAATTTATGGCCAATGAATAGGAGTCATCACTTAGTGTGACCTTTGTGACAATCACAGGAAGTATGCTATGCGTACTGTAAACGTAGTTGGCATTGTTAGGTAAAGCTTGTAATGGAGTAGCATAGTTTGGCTGAGCAAATTTCCATTTTGGGTGCACTGATTAATTTCTATAGCTGAACTTTCACACTCCTTCATTAACTGGAATTGCTTTTACCAAACAAACACTAAAATATTTTATGTTTAAAAATTGTGCATTTTTGTTCATTAATCCAAGGCATTTCTCAAACCTTTTATGGTAACCCACCCCTTGATCACTACATGAAACATAAAACCAGATTTACTTAAAGCCCTAGCTTGGCAAATGCACATCAACATGCTACTTGGATGTCTACTGTAAGTCTGTTGATGATCTTTCTAACACCAGATTATAGCTTTAAAGAGGTTCCTTCCTAAAACATAAAGACATGAAACCAACTTGTCTGAGATCTTTTTTATCATAATTTACAACTAACTCATGAAGGATTTTAAGTAAAGAAACTTTTTGCATGTGTTATTTTGTGTTGCCCCATGCAACAAATATATGACACATAGATAACCATCTGATAAGTAAGAAGTTGAAGGAGAACACCAAAAGAATACAGACATTAAAGAGGCAAAATGTAACCTGAGAACCTTCACTGTGACACTCTGCTTGTCATTAGGCCTACTAAAGAGGATAGTCCAGGGGCAGGGGACCGTAAAGAAGGTCATTCCTCATCTGCGAAGATGGGAATACTAATTTTACTTCATTACACAAAAGTCAGTCTGACACAAGGAATAAACCTGGATAATTGGCAGGGTTGTTGCTGGGAAGTAAAAGGACATTACACTTTTTGATGGCAGAAGATCAATGAGATCAGAGCTGGCGTTTCTAAATGGTTATTTTGGTTGCTGATTGGCATCAGTGGTATTGGTGAGAAAGGAAAGTTATAAACTCGTTCCTTACAGACAACAATGTGTAGAAAAGGCTGAATGGAAACAGGGCTCAACAGGGTTCCTGGATTTCTGACTTTAGGAACTAAATGGTGATAACTGTTGCTACAAACTTAATATCTTTGTTTAATTTGTAGCCTTTTTCAAGAGAACTACCTGTTCTTATACTGCAGACATACTGCACATGCAGTACACTGTTTCCTTACTGAGCGGCAAGCTCTTCTCAAGGTCACAGCAGGCTACTTCCCTGATCTATCATTTATGATGAAGCATCATTTTAGAAAGCAAACGATTCTTACCAAATTATCAAACTTCTCATCAATTAGCAGCTTACCATTGAGAATGTTCTTATTCTACTCTTGGGGATGAAGGACCTTCTAACTCTTTCTAGGCTGGTAAAGTACCACAGTGACATTGCCATCAGCAGCATATTTCACCGTAGTTTGCATGATATCTGGAGACTGCCATATCATTACCTGAGTTGCTCAATATTCTTTTAAAATGGACAGAGCAGATTTAGCTACGGTCCTCTAACTCAATCCAGAGATATCATTTCTACAGTATTTTATTACAACCCCAGTGAGCAGCAAAATAAACATATCATGAAAGAAGGGCATTTACTTTCCCCCCAGTGCAAGTATGTGAGTTTTCCTACACTGCATAGATCCCCAAATATTACCACTGAAATATTTCATAAATTCTTTGGGCTTGGCTTCAAAATCATGTAGGCTAAGGGAAATCTTTGTTATATGAAAGATTTTTACTGGTTGAAAAGAAATTTACTGGCAGATCATTAAGGTCTTGTTCAATCAAATTCCGATTAGGGGAAGAAAGAATTATCTAGGCAACCGCATCATGTTAAAGGAGAATAATAATAATATGGGGATCTATATAGGAAGACAGTTTTAAATAAATATTTCTATATTTCCATAACAATGATTGTGTATATAAGCCATATGTATAATTAATAAATATATGGGTATTTATCAAATTAGGCATTTATGCTTTTATAACTTAGGAGTTAACAAGCTATGCAGATCTTAGTGTTCTCATTTGAAAATTTATAGAGAAGATTTATAAGACCGTATTAAATTCCACAAGTAGAAGGTTCTCTAATGAGAACTGAGAGATGCATTAATCTATATGTGTAACAATAAGCCAAAAGACGTTGGGTTAAAACTATGTCTATTTAGCAGAATAATAATAGTAAGTTCTCCTCTAGGCCTATGATCTATCTTGTCACAGGTTCTTGGTCCAACACTATTGTTATATATGGAGGTTTTTTTTTTCTTGTAGAGCATAACTTAAATCACTCAAAAAGTTAGTTACTCCCATGGTGTTCGTGTCTCTACTACATCAGTGGGTGCTTCTTTCCAAACCAGTCATTTTTATAGCTCAGAAGAGTAATACCTTGGTAAGATGGATGATATTTTGTATCTTCTAGTAACATGTATAGCACTTTCTAGAACTATAAAGATTATCCTGCAAGGATGAAGCTTTCAAGTGAGTACCATCTTGATTTTTTCATGTTCTATGACTCAAGTACATTATCTCTTCAGCAATAGGGCCTTACTCTAAAGTTCTGGACGGTAATTAATATAGCATTGGCACTACAATATAGCAATAACATTATTCTGTAGTGTTTGATTGGAGTCTATGAGTTCTCAATTGTTAACAACTCCAAAAAAGGGTATAGCTATTCCTGGCACTGTTTTTGTTGTTGTTTTGTTTTTGTTGTTGTTGTTGTTGTTGTTTTCTTTTGTTAGCTTCTGGTATCTCATAGGGGGCACTGTCATCCTGTCAAAAAGGGGTTCGATCATAACTTTGCATATATAAGCTTTTACAGTAATAGATAGCTTTCCATGTGACCTTTGCAAACGATCTTTAGTGTTATTCATGCCTCCCTCTCCCTTCTTCTACACTGTTGTGTCACCTCAACCCCAATTTTACTTTTTTTGTTCCATTTATCCCTTCAAACCTTTATACTATTTTTCCTTTCCTTGAATGACCACAAATGCTGGCTTGGATGAGGGGGGTGGGAAACACTTTTTCACTACTAATGGAGTACAAACTGGTATAGCCACTATGAAAATCAGTGTAGAATGTCCCTAAAAGTCTGAAAATAGATCTATCACCTGTTTCACCATTGCCTTGCTGTAATAGCCAGTAAATGGAAATAGCCTAAATGTCCATGCACTGATGAATAAATAATGAAAATATGACATATTTATACAATGGAATACTGTAATGTTTAGCTGCTAAGGAAAGGAAAATTATGAAATTCACAGGTTAAGTGAATGAAGCTGGATGCAATAATTCTGAGACCAATTCCTGAAAGACAAACATCACATTTTCTATCACTTGTGGATCTTTGAATTTTCAGATACTTGCATTGGACTTGGAATACCCATGGAGGTCAAATTATTACTAAGGAACAGTGGTGATAGGGGCTTCCAGGAATGGAAGATAGAAGGTAGTGGTGTTTAATGAATTTTTAATGAGTGTCTATACAAACATTAGGTACTTTGCACAATGTCAACATTCTCAGAATTTATCAAGTAGATGTTCCTGTAACTACACATAGGCAACCCTAGATTCAAAATGAGCAAGCAACATTTGCCAAAATAAATAATCAGATTTTTTAACTACCTTGACATAGGTAATTTGTATTATCCATCTTTTTTGTGTTTGCTGGCTAGCAGGGTTAAGGTGTTGAATAACCTCATTTTTAAATAAACAGTTGGAGTAAGAGATACATATTAGTAATTTAGCTAGAAAAAAAAGAGAGAACTGGAATTCCAAACCAGACTGTGATCTGAGAGGCTGTATCCACCACTGTGGGCCTCCTCTGGCAAGTGTGCAGGGCTCCTTTCCAAATGAGGCACCAATGCAGGGAGTGCATATCAAGGTTTGCAAAGCATCTTGCTCAGAAAGGTGCATCTGTTCTTCTGTTTCACGAATCTAGGAGACATAGCCACCGATTTTCCTCTCTCAGAACTTCAGGCGTGACACACGAAGCCATGTATTTTTGTTTAATGGTATGCTTTCTATTTGCACACCTTCTTGTGCCTATTCAAACACCGCAGATCTCTGCCTGCTGTTTGCTTATGCTAAGGCTTTGGCCATCAGATATGCTACTTTAGCAGGCTATGTGGCATGAAGATCCAAGTTTATCCACAGTATAACAAAGTAGAGTTTGTTTTTTTTCCTACAGACTGAAGTTTGTTTCGTTCAAGAATGTGAGTTGGTAGTTATGGCTTCACACCCATGCAGGGTCAGTACCATTAAATGTTCACATTTTCTGTTTATGTTGACTTCTAATTATTTCTCCCATTAAAAAAAAAAAAAAATGGAAAGGTTCTGTTAGCCAAGCCAGAGCACATAATGATTCCCACTGTTGGATGAACACTGTTGGACCTGTCTCCTGAAAAAAAAAAAAAAAAAAAACTCGCTGTTATTTACCACCCACAAACTCATCAACAGTCCTGGCTCTCGGCAAGATCTGGATTCCCAGCCCTCTCCAACCCCTCTTGTCCTCTGTTCACCTCCATTGGGAACATGGCCACTTGGAGAAAGGGAAGGCTTCCCCTCTCTGAGAAACAGCTGGGAATGCTGACTCAGTACCATACATTCTAACCCAGAGCTGAGCCTGCTCACTTTGTAGTCCTTTCTATTTGTGGTTAAGGAAAAGTCCCTTCACTTTTGATCCTTCAGATGCCTTTGATAACAGTCAGCATCGTACTAAACCAGCAGATCAGACTGGCTGGGCACAAGGCAATTAATATGATTATTCCTATGAATCACAGAGGCTCTGAAATCCACCCATGGATTCTTAATCTTTTAATGAATAAAATAACATATGGTGGAGATTCTTGTGTAAGCCTTATTAGAATTGAAAGCCACACGGTGTTAGTGGCCTGAATTACTAGTCATTTCAATTTGCATCACTGATGGTACGATTTAGAAAATGCAAGGAAAGACTATATGTAAGACTTTTTAAAGTTTTTATTCTTTAATGACCTCTTGTATGTTTCATAATGTTCCTTTTCTTTTTCTCTACCCCAAGCCCCAAATATACTCCACTAAAAGAGGAGTGAATATATAAAAGCCCCAAGCAAATTGCTGGTGGGAGATAGAAGAGAACAGAGGGTAAATAGAATGTTCTTACATTGAAAAAAAAAAAAAAGGAGAGATATACACAGGCTCTTCAAGGGTTGGAATTTAAATGCAAATCCACAAGTTTGTGCCTAGTTACATTTCCTCTAATATAAAAATTAATAAAAGAACATATTTTCATGAAACATCGGACTCTTGTTTCTTTTCCAGATTAAGAAAAATTAAAGAGAATGGCACTATCAGACTTACAAATGTTTACGAAGTACAGTCTACATGCATTTGATCTGTGACGTCAGTCATTTAAGGCGGGTCTTTGGAGTTTGAGCCCACCCTCTTCTGCCATATCACCTGTCAGTCACAGTGCCGGAGCCTCATAGGTTCCTTTCATGCTGTTCCTTGTAGCCAGTTCCTCCTCACTGCTGTCGTCTCTGCACTTGCATGGATGCTCAAGGATGGGTTTCAGGGCTTCTCCTTACCATGCAGGCTTTGAACAAAGAATAACTTCAAACTGTCTGACCTCATCACCATGTTTATAGGAGCATTCTAAGTGATTCTATGTGTATTCACCTGAGACCAGGACAATCTATATTTATCTAACTCTCCGATATATAACTACCAACAGGTTAACATAGTGGCACAAAGAACTGAAGAACCTTTACCCATGTATCCTCTGTATCATACAACACAACGAGTTCTTACTTTTCTTTAACTAAAACCTTAATTTATAGCCTTTTTGCTACATCCATGTATAATGTTTCCATTCATCTCCAAGCTTACTTCTAACTAGCAAGTATTTCTATTTTTAATCCTGCTATCATGGTGTAGGGGTCTAAAACAGTGTTGAGACTGGAAAGATAATTTGGTAGTTAAGAGAGGTCAGGCAAACATGATGACCAGACTTCAGATCCCAGAGTCAATGAAGATGCTGAGTGGATGTTGTATCTGCCTGCAATTAGAACAGCAGTTATCAACATGTGGGTGGTGACCGTTCGAGGTCATTGAAGGACTCTTTCATAGGGGTCGCCTAATACCATCAGAAAACACAAATATTTACATTAGGATTTATAACAGTAGCAAAATCACAGTTATGGAGTAACAACGAAAATAATTTGTGCTTGAGCAGTGGTGGTGGACCACAGCATGAAGAACTGTATTAAAGACTAGGAGCATTGGGAAGGTTAAGATTCACTTCTCCAGTGCCCTTGACTGCAGAGACAGGAGATCCCTAATGACAGCTGGCTAGTGAAACCAAATCTGGGAACTCCAAATTTGATTTACAGATCCTATCTCATTGAATAAGGTGAAAGTGACTAAAATGAGATTCCCCATAACAACTGCAGGTCTCCATATGTACCCCCCACACACACTCACACACACACTCACACCACATACACACATGAAGAGGAAAAAATAACATTGTTATATTTCATTAAATTACTGTACATATTAAAATAAGCTTTTGTGCCTACTTTGACACCTATGCTTAATTCCTCCAAATCGTTTAAAAGGCTATAGAGTTTCAACCATGGTCAGATTTAAGCTTTAACTCATGAATGAGAATTTCAAAAATTCTCAATATTTTCTTTTGTATTCACCAAAAAATGTGTAAGAGACTATCCAGTAATTCTATTTTTTAACATTTGATCTTCAAGTAACCGTGAATCAATCATCCGTAAATTTTCTGTTACCATTATATCACTGTATAATAACACAAGGAGACCTGCTGCCACAATCTCTTGGGGACTTGATTGTGTAGAAGTACATTTCCTCACTTAGTCAAGATTAAACAAAAAACTTCTAGATAAAGAGAATACTAAAGGACATCTAGAAAAACCTTTTGTTGTTGTTGTTGTTGTTGTTTAACTTTCTGTTAAATACTTATCAGTTTAAGACTTGCATTAAAAATACAATTACACAGCCTTTTTATATTATGGGTGTCATTCATTCAATCACTCATTATTAAAAATCAATGCAATAAATAGTCACTCTGTAATGATGCCAGAAATTATCAAAGAGACTACCAAGAAATTATGAGACCAAATAAACTCCTTAACTTGAGAAACATTAAGTGTGAACAAGTGCAAGAAAGCAGAGAAGTCTGAAGTGAATATTAAGTCTTGTCTCCCTGTCCTCTCTCAGGCCCCTGCCAGGGTTGGGGCAACGCTTCTGTTTGCTTGTTTCTTTATTTTTTGGTTAAAGTAATAGTTACCAAGTTTGTGAATTCATTACAGATTAATTATGTAAATTGTAAAATTACAAAACTGCTCATATATAATGAGCACTTACATTGAATCCAATCAAATCTGTTTTATGAACTTAAAGTTTATGAAATTTGAATTTGGAAAATTCTCCAGTCACAAGTAAATGAGGAGAGCAGATAATTGGCAACACACCATAGGTTACTTTCATATAACTCAGGTAGATGAGACTTAGACTTCCAGTTGAACATTAGAAATGGAATAAAGGCAGATCCGTGAAGCTTCCTGTGAATTTTCACAGAGTTCTTCATACTCAGTTGGTTTGATGCATGATAAACACTGCGAGCCACAGGCTGAACTTTCTCATCTAGATAGTCAGAAAACTTGGTCAGAAATCACTCAAGAAGACTTGGCATCAGACACTGGACACAGCTTTTAAATGATGCATTGATCTACTATTTCCACAGTTTTCATAAGATGGTATAACGGGAGGGTTTGGAGGGAGGAAAGGGAAGGGAGAAATTTTATAATTATAATCTCAAAAAATTTCAAGTTCAAAACAAAACAAAATAAAATAAAAAAGGCTTTAAAACAGTTATTACAATGTATCTCTTTCTTAGTTATAATTTAAGTAGTACTAATTTTGCGTGAATGTCAAAATATTCCAATTTGAATTCCTGTGAATTGTATCCATTCTCTCACTCTCATCTAGCCCCCTTTATATTAACATTTACCTACAGAGAGAGTTACCAGGTACCAAAGATGTATATTTCAATCCCTGACCGCAGCTATTCTTTGCTCAGTAATTTTCAGTTTTCTTGACACCTAGCTTGGAAATTCAAAAATGAATGATCATGATAACATCTACTGGTAGAGGAATTTTCCACTAATTAATTGGTTGGCTAATAAAGACAACAAGAAGCCAATCGCTGGATAAATAGGAGAGGTGGGTCTTCTGGGTCAGAGAGAGGAAGAGAGGACATGGGAGGAAGAAATGGCTATTTTTTTACAGTGAGGTAGGAGTGAGACCAGGAACTGTTTGACCTGGTGGTGACCTCTGCCACCAGAAGATTTCCAACATAGAATAGTTGAGTTTAGGATAATAGATTCCGTGCCCAGTGGTTGTGTCATCTGTTGATTTTAAATTAAGATTGTCTGGTGTTTTCCATTCACGGGTGACTCGGGTGGGCCAGAGGGAAAGAGCATAGCAGGGGCATAATTCCACCAGGCTTTGGAACAGGGCTAAGGACTGAAAACCAGCGGAGAGGTAACTGAAGCAGAGTGCAGGCGACAGCGTTCCCACAGCTGACCGCAGGGTTTTGGCCTGGCAAGAGAGAGATCTCAGAGCTCTAGAGAGGCAGAGCCAGCATCTGTAGGGGAGGCATTGGTTTAGGAGAAACATACAGTCTTGGTCTCAGGCTATGCACTGGGCTAGGAACAGACAGAGAAACAACATTTCCACCAATGTTGGAAAGCCAGATTTAGCGTGGAATCGTATTTTTAAATGCTCTATCTACTTCCATAGGTTGCTGAACAGTTGCCATGGTGAATTCTATTATTTTATGGGACACTTAAATGTGAAGTGTCTCAGAATGCTTCTCCCTTTCTACACCTTAACTAGCTACCACCAGAGAATCAATCCCATGTACACCAACAAACACTCCAAAGTAAGCTCTGTTTCTGTTTAATCATGTCATGCTGTACCACATTTTGATAAACAGACTCCCTTTTCCTCTCAACCTTGTTCTAATCCTTCACCTTCAGGCTCTCTCACCCTAAGTAGTAACTTCTTCTCTCTTCTCACTCTCAAGAACTCAAAACCCAACTTCCCAAATCCCTTTCTTGTCCAAGTTATTCTGCTGGTTACCCTATTTGTTTGATTACAGCACCTTGGTACTGTGGGAACATGCATCCAACCCTTATCCTACCATTCTGCCTTAGCTTAATTTGAAGTTACTATGAGCACCTTACCTAGAATACCACATCAAGTATCTCATGATCTTCAGGTCTGCTAAGGTGTCAGGGAAAACCATTTCAATAGAAATTACAACATGTTGTTCACCATACAGAAACCTGTCTTGTCTACAGAATGGTTGGCATGTCATGGTCCACAAAAGGTTTCATAATCTAAATGCCCCTTATGCCTCCAGTCTTTCTTGACAGTCTGATTTGTTCCTTTACCTGAAACATACACAGCCTTGAACCAAACTCATTCCAGTCTCCTTGTCAACTGGAGCAACTGTGGTAGCACCTCTTCCTCCTCTAGCCTGACAGAGCCATGTACCTGCTGATAAACTCCAACTAAAACAAAGTGGAAACTCTTCTATGACACATCCCTTTCCTCTCCAGTGTCACAGGCTACAATGTCTATATACCACGGCAGTAGAAAGATATTATTTGACAAATATAATATATAAGGGAAAATAAACTCGATAGAATGGGGCAAAAAGACAGGAGCATGACAAACTAAAATTCTTCTTTTTTATTTTTTCTTGTCTTAGACTCACAGGGTTTCATGGCTGGAAGCGTTCTTACAGGCAATCTAGACCAAAGTTTTCTGTGGTTTCCATATAAAAAGTAAAAGGCCTTAAGATGAAGTTTGGGAAATTTGTATCTAGTTGTGTAATACTGACTATAATTTCAGTGATCCTTATACAGCATTCATGAAACCATTCACTACAGTACTGACCCTTAAAAATAGGGTACCAGAATCTGCACTTCAGAATCTTAATGTCCATCATTTCCCATGGCTATGGCCATTGAATCTTTCCCAAGGAAACATATTTGTGCTCAAACATTGCTGCCCATATCGTAAATTCTCTGACTACAAACAAGTAAATCCCCACCAAAAAGCTGGGACGACTGAACCTCCCTTGCTCCTCTGAAAACTTTGTGAATAATGAAAATATGCAGAAAGACTTGTTTTATCACAACGTTGACTTGCATCATTTCACTGGGAAAAGTCTTGGAGTCTCAGGGATTTGAGCAAGGTCTTAGCATATCTTACCATGTCACAGGAAGTTGTTGCCAGTTGTTATAGACAAACTCAGACCTGACTCAGAAGTTTCTGAACATCCAAATCCAATTCTTTAAATGAAACATCTTAAGGAATTTGAGGGTCTAAAAGTGTAAAACACAGTAATATTAAAAACTAATCTATTTAAAGTAGTTTCATAAGTCATAAAGGCTTGAGGTATATAAGCTTTCAAAATCACATTTTCCTTAAAACACTTCAGTGGTAAGGACATATCAGTTTGGACCCTTTTCATTGAACCTGGAAGCACTGCTTGATTGAACTAGAAGCCATTAGTTTCTCAAGTATGATCCCCCTTTCCATAGATGGGTTTTGTGAAAACCTTTCACAGGTTGCACTTGGACTTCTAGCTTCTGACTTCAATTCTGATGGATTCTGAACACTTGGGGTTCTCCTATACCTTTCCTTTTGAGAGTATTTCCCTGCTTAAAATAGGTTCTGATTTTTCCCAAGCACTCTCCCACCCCTAGTCCCCTGTCATAAAAAAATGACCTTCCTTGGAAAGGAGTTTCTGGTACAAACCCCTCAGGCCCCATAAGGGCAAACCCTCCTCATCTACTTTATAGGACTGCCCCACCCTACAGAAGAACATGCACAGGAAAAGCAGCCCTCCCTTCCCCCACACATTTCCTCAGTTTATTTACGAAACATCTTGGAATGAGAGCGAGCTGCTTGTGGTTCCTGTGGCTTATTCAGGGATGGTTTCCTGCGGGCCAGGGAAGCGGGTCAACTGAATGACCTCTATGGAGCTAACTCATATACCCCAACAGGAAGGATCTTTGTTATGGGTATCATTTCAAACTGTGCCTGGGGGGCTTTGTTGTTCCAATGAAGAGCTTAATAACCAAATATCACTGTGATTTCAGACTAATATTATACTTGAAATATGAAATAATTCTCACAGGCTCATGTTTTGAATACTTGATCCCTAGCTAGTAGGTGATAATATCTGGGAGAGGGATGGGGCCCTTAGGTGTGGCCTTGCTGGAGGAGAAAGATTATTAATGTGAGACTTTTGAAGTTTATTTTCACTCCAGTTCTTCTCCTGTCCTCAGCTTCTGGAGGGCTTTGTTTCTGCAATAAAGAGCTTAATTATCACACATCATTGCAAACACAGATTAATGTCCATGTCTACTGATGTTTATACCTTCCTCTGTCAATAAAAGAAGTCAGAAATATGCCAAGATACCTTTACATACCTGTGGATCAACTTTGGCTTCTCAAAGGAAGATGGTTGACTTCCTAGAAAGTCCTATACAGGATTACCATTGAATTTGAATACAGAATCCATTGGGAAAGACAATAACTTTAAACACAGGATACAAGAAGCATGCTCCTTATTTGGTCCAGTCAGATAACACATAATCAATTCCCATAACCAAGTTAACTGAGAGGAATTCAAGTAAATGATGCCTCCAGTCTTTGATTGCTGCGTGTGTTCAGACTAGCCAAGGAGCACCCTTACGTCATACATTTATGACTTAGGAAGCCAGGAGTGTGAGGACGGTGACTCCTCCCCTTTACTTGAATGAGTTGAATTAATGGGGGTGGGGGCACAAACACTCTAGGGCTTCGCCCCCAAAAAACCAAAGTAGTAAACACAAATTCATATAAACTGACTGATAAGACTTAGATGCAAAGTTTTACACTGTATCAAATTTAATGGTAAGAAGAAACATTTCAGAAAAGCACTGGACAGTGGCAGTATGCTAATGTAGTTTCCGAGTCAGTCTGAGTTGGATTAAAGAGTATTCTCTTAGGTCAAAGTTGAAATAGATGTTCCAGACCCAAGGTACTTTGCTTAGCGTCTTCACTCACGTGCACGTTATTACACTTGCTGGTGAAATCAGAGACACATTTACCGTCTGTGACACACACAAAATCAAGCCAATTTTCCAGTTTCATTGGGAAAAAAAAAACCCAAAAAACAAAAAACAAAACCAAACAAACAAACAAACAAAAAAACAACAGGGACTGGAGAGATGGCTCAGAGGTTAAGAGCACTGACTGCTCTTCCAGAGGTCCTGAGTTCAATTCCCAGCAACTGCAACTATGTAGTGTGTCAATCCATCTATATTGTGATCTAATGCCCTCCTCTGCATTCAGGTGGCTGCTAGAGCACTAATATATATAAAAATAAATAAATAAACCTTAAATAAAAAAAAGAACACAAAATTGTCAAACTCTTTCCTGCATGCTGATTTAGTAATTTCATTTTACTGAGATTTTTAAATGAATCATTTGAATGAAATATATTTTAAATGTTCAAAGGCACAAAGGTATGAAATCTCAAATTAAAAATATTACATATGGTTAAGGAAAATTCTGGGCTTAAAAAGAAGTAGGGAAAAAAAATCTTATCTCATTTGCCCACTATCACCAAGTCAAAAGGTAATTAAAGTAACATATAGACAGAGGGAAATGTCATTTAACCTTATATCCACCGTCTAACCTTTCTTTCTGTCTCTGCTTTGCCTCTGCAGTGCATCCTAATGTCAGTCAAGGCTGCCAAGGAGGCTGTGCAACGTGTTCAGATTACAATGGATGTTTGTCATGTAAGCCCAGACTATTTTTTGTTCTGGAAAGAATTGGCATGAAGCAGATAGGAGTGTGTCTCTCTTCGTGTCCAAGTGGATATTATGGAACTCGATATCCAGATATAAATAAGTGTACAAGTAAGTACCCACACCACTTTATATTTTTCGTTTTTACCTCATCCCAGGAGATTTCTCCTGATTAAAAGAGCTCCTAATAAATCTAAAATACTCAAAAATAAGTAACTATTTACATAATATTAGGAAAACACATACATAGACTTAGCCCTCAGGACAGGAAAACTTTCACTTCTAACTTACAAAAAAATCACTCAAGTTTTGCTTTTGTTTGTTTATTTGTTTGTTTGTTTGTTTGTGGTTGATTAAAGAACCTAAATCCAGGAACAGGATTATTTCTAACTGGCCCTACAGAAAATGACGATAGATATCAGAACCATTCGGGTTCTCATTACATTATAAATATCCAAGTATTCAGTAACTGGAAGAATTATTTCAGCTATTTTGGCTTCTATAAGTTTCCAGTATAGCAATGAAAATATTTGCAGGTTGGAAATCAAGTTTATGAGGACTGTCGTCTTGACCTCAAAATTCCAGCCTCGGCAATGGAAACCAAGTGGCATTTGAAAGGTCCAAATGAGGAAATATCCCTTCTCTCCAAATATCGCGTGTCCTTCCAAGTCACCACCACTGTCTCCCTGCTTCACGGCTGCCTACCTAAGAGTGTCCCAGACCAGAATCTGTCTGGACAATTTTGGTCCTCACTGGCTCTTCTGGAACTTGAGAAGCTGTGTGCTCTCCCGTTCAAGATTCTAAAGGCATCCCTTTCTTAGGTAGTGTAAGGTCCTCTCCTCCAAAAGAACCGGCCTCTTCCACTTGTCAGTCATCTGCCTGTTCTGTTTTTCCTACATTTATCTGTGCTATTGTGATGTTGTTTTCCAGAACACTTACAACTCGGGAACCGACTTTCCTTTAGCTTTCCTGTGTGATTGATTCATTGCTAGATTTGAGCCTCAGTTATAGCAGTTGTGAATGAGAGTCATTATAGTGACTGCTGCATTGGTTCAAGCTAACATTTTGGTAACAATGTTGCAAAATACCCATAACAATCATGGTTCATGGTAATTATTACCTAAGAGTCAGTTGCTGATATTGTTTATTTACTCTGTCTCCTACTAGAAGGTGAGCTTTGTGAACATTGGGCATCAACCCCATGAATGGGATCAACTAGTATCTACAGATTTGACATCTAGTAAACAGTTAAATATTGGATGAACCAATAATCCTTGAGAACAGTATAAATGAATTACCTCAGTGTATGCTATTCAAATGAAACATCATTACTATCACTTAATGCAAAATGAATGCTACTTGGACAAATGGACAGGTTGAGAGCTGCTTATATAAAACACCAGGAAATAGGGATGATTCAGAAGGGTTTGGATTTGAGAATGGTTGTGTAGAGATTACTGGCCAAATATCCCTTACCTGGACATCCAAAATCTATAACATTTTTTAACATGATGTCAGTCACCAAAGTGTCTCCGATTTTAGAAACTCTGTATTTTAGATGCTGGAAATCAAGGGGCCCAGCATATGTTACAAAGGTATTTGCATGCTACAATATTACAGCTCTTAAAGGATGCCTATCAATGAGATGGCTTTGGGAGAGTCCTCAATTCAGTCTAGCAAAATAGCATTGAACACTGACGTGGATGCCAAAGTTGCATGTACAGTAGGAAGATGATCCAGCAGTAGTTTGGAGAACATAACGGAGTCACAATTATTTTTCTGTATTTTTCCTTTCAGAATGCAAAGTTGACTGTGATACCTGTTTCAACAAAAATTTCTGCACAAAGTGTAAAAGTGGATTTTACTTACACCTTGGAAAGTGCCTTGACAGTTGCCCAGAAGGGTTAGAAGCCAACAACCATACTATGGAATGTGTCAGTATTGGTAAGGAAGGACTCTAAGATTTATAATGGGTGAGAAACATGTCAGATGACAATGGCGATCTTACACAAGATCCTGAGAGGCTATATCTAATAGGCCCTATCCATCTTTGTTTACAAGATACTATTCCAAACCTATGTTCACATAGCTATATCTTGCATGTATTATGGGTAGTTTAAGGGTGTTCTGCTATTTGTTAAAGACTGCTCACAATTGTTTTGAACTACTCTGATCATCAAATATTTCTTACATTTCACAGAAACAAAGGAAAAGAGGAGGGAGAGAAGGAAGGAAATGTGTGAGGGGGCAAACTTAACTGATTTCCACTTTAAACCAAGATTTAAAAAAAAAATTCCTAAATTTGATAACAACCCATAATGAAATTGTTTTCCATATGGTGGTGTTTTTGTTTTTGTTTTTGTTTTTGTTTTTTTCTTGATATTGCCCACTAATGCTCCTGTGGTCTTATTGTCTAAGTATTTAACACAGAGAAGAGAAAATTTTTGGACTCCCTCAAACTGACAGAATGAGACAGTCCAAGCTTTGATTAATTATAGGCCTGGTTTGCTGGAGAGGAGGTTCCTCAGACAAGTTGTCTGTCTAAACAACAGATCTTGGTTGGGCTATGGTTTCCCTGTTTTAGGTGTCACACAGCTACTAGAGCTATGGGTTTGATGCACTTGTGGAATGGATGCTAACCCAAATGGGAAAACAGAAAAGGAGAACTCCATGTCCCCTGGCAGTGGCTGCAGGAACTTTTGATGCTGTCCTATGCT
Organism: Mus pahari; assembly: GCF_900095145.1. NCBI lineage: Eukaryota > Metazoa > Chordata > Mammalia > Rodentia > Muridae > Mus > Mus pahari. Next base: position 51,971,355 of record NC_034610.1, on the reverse strand, counting down.
GGTGTGTGTACACAGAGCCTCCTGATTCAGTACAAGATAGTTTCCAGGAGTGCCCCGGGCTCCCACAGTGTGCGTCTGTCATAATTTAAGGTGTTGGACAAATAATTTAAGTTGGTGGCTCAACCATTTCAGGATAAATGCAACTTTTATGTCTATACATTCTTTTTTGGCAGAAGGGAAACAATAGGTGATATTTAAAAGTTAGCTGCAGAAACGCTGGGAAACAGCAATCTCAAATTAACCTGTGACTCCTTTTGCTTCAGTCTTCCCTAGTCATGAAAAACACAGAAAAACAACTTAGGAAAGGGGTAAAGTTGTCCACGAAAGCTCTTCTGGTCTAATCATCCAAAGGGCTGATGATTAGAGGTAATAAGTTCCAAACAGTGGAAACAATGGGAAATACTCCATTAAAATATTAAAGTGCAGATACCAGAAGCTTGTAGGATTTCTTTACTGAGGAAAAGGGACAGATATTTAAGTTTTGTTAGTTGTTAAAGGTATAACATTCAGTCCTTAAAAGCGAAATATTCTTTAATAGTTTCTTAGCACAGAGTGTGTTTAACATTTGGCACTGTGGGATTAGTCTTCAAAGAAAATTGGGTTTTATATCCCCAAAGTTACCAAGTCTATTTCTTGCCATAAATTTTGGATGATGATTACACATTTAAAATATCACTAGTTGCCAAATGGCCATTTATTGAACAAATGACCTAGGACACAATTGTATTGCAGATGGGCAATTTCATCAGGACTGGCTCCTTTAGCCTGGTCCCTAAGGGAAGTACCTATCTTGGTAGTCAGTCCTTATGCACAGCATGTACTGGCTTGCCCCAGATTATCAGAGAAAATGGCTTGCTTCACTACACAAAGGAAAATCAAAGTATGGAGGAGCAGGACCCAGAAAGCTGAGCTGTGGAGTGCAAAGCATACCATAAATTCCAGTGCTTAGCTTAGGACCTTATCTAGAGCTCTTCATGGCTTACTAGTAGTGTATCTTTCCCCTGCCCAGAGCTATTATTTAAGTTTTGTTTCTACTTAGAAGGTAAACTGAGTAAATAGATTTCAAACAAACAAACAAACAAACAAAAAGCTATTGCCCACATATAGAGGTGGCATGAAAGATCGTTGTAACAATGTATGCAGTCCTCATGGTTTGCAAATCAATTTAGCCTACATTTCCACCTTTAAAAGAGGGCATATTGTTTCCACTTTAGATTTGAGACATTTGCTTCCCCTCTGCAGTGTAGTTCTGTGTAGCTCATTGTTCCTCTTGGAAGTCACAGACAGGGGCAATGTATCACTAGAGACTTGGAGCTAGTACCCTAGCTCTATCTCCTATTGAACATGCCATCGGTGGCTGAACCCAAGTTCGCCCAGTCCCGTCTCTCCCCGACACACACCCACACTTTTACTGTGACTTTCACTACATCTCAGATGACAATGAATCACAGTCTGACTCTTTCTAGGGTCTATGGCTCATTAATTATTCTCAAATATTTAGTTCATTGGGCAGAAGAAGGCAGGGAGGGAGGGAGGGAGGGAGGGCTTTTTAATCTGTATTAGTATTTGATGATTAACTTGGAGAAAGGGTGCTAGGAGATAAGGTTCATAAATGGCAAAAAGTTACACTATTAAATAGTGTAGTTGCTTTATTTGCTGACCAGAATCACAATGGTACAGTTTAATGTGGAGTGTAGTTTGAAGATGATTTAATAGAACTCATGTAAGTTTACTGAAACAAATTCATTTTTACATGACTCTGCTGCACTTGGGTATCTGCAAGTGATGAAAATGCCCATAAAAATGAAGGACATTTTAATTCTCTAGATTTAAAATAAAAATGTAATTAAAAATTATTTTCTTATATCTAGAGGTTTAATTTTAAGTCTCTAGATCACTTAGGTTATTGTCATCAGAGATAGCCTTCTTTTATAATAACACCCCACTAAGTCAGAAGACAGTGCAAGAAGTTACCAGAAACATGGTTTTGTCGAGACAAGCTGTACTCTCTGAAAGGTTTACAATTGGAAGCCATTTCTGTTGTAAGTTATGGTCTTTCATGGTCACAAAAATGGGAACAGCATTTTAAAACCAGACAGGAGAGCACAGCCCTGTACTACTGGAGACATAGACATGAAGATCATGAGTTTGAGTCTAGGCTGGGCTGCATAAAGAGACATTGTTGGAAGGAAGGAAGGAAGGAAGGAAGGAAGGAAGGAAGGAAGGAAGGAAGGAAGGAAGGAAGGAAGGAAGGAAGGAAGGAAGGAAGGAAGGAAGGAAGGAAGGAAGGAAGGAAGGAAGGGAGGGAGGGAGGGAGGGGAGAAAGAAGGAAAAAATAGCACTTTTGGAATGTCATTAAAAGTACAAACATCTGCTACAAAAACCCAGGCAAAGTATTAATGAAAAGCAGAGAAACTACACTCACACAGAGGAAAGAAACCTTCACAGCAGCTTCAGAAGGGCACAGCCTGCCCTTTAAGCACCATGCAAGGACATCCAGACCAAACGCAAGTTATTAGCTGTCACCGACCAGAAGTTCACTAAAGTTAGAGATGCTGCCATGAATTAACTGAGCAATAAATAACATTTAGGTATTCCACAGCATGGGAGACAGAAAGGGCACTGTGTCCAGGACAAGGACCTGGATAATACTTTCTGCCTGCCATCCTCTAGCACAGATGCTCTCAAACCGAATGATGTTCGCATGTCTGCCCATAACATCTCTTACATTAAGACGGCACATCTGCTCCAAGCTAGAAATGTCATCAGAAGGCTAGGGTGGGGTCCAGAATCCTGTGCTTTATCAGTCCCTTCAAATAATTCTGAGATCTGCAAACATTTAATTATCTAGTCACCAATTAGGATAACCCTCAAGCTCTAGTAAGAATCATTCACCAGCTACAGCAGTGTTAGGAAATTTACAAAACATTCCTTAGGTGTGCCTGAGTTAGCCAGGTTCACCGCAGAATTCCAGTTCAGTAGAAGCAGCTGTCCCAACAGCATATGTACTAAGAAAACATCCTGGATCTGCCCCATATTTAGGTTATCTTGCCCAACTATGATCTGCAGAAGCTATTCTAGAAACTTAGATGTCTTGAAGGGATGTTATGGTTGTTTGTTTGTTGGTTTGTTTGTTTCACTGACAATCCTGCCTGTGCCTGGGAGCCAACTGAGACTCTGTTTTGGTTGCAGTACACTGTGAGGCCAGTGAATGGAGTCCATGGAGTCCATGCATGAAGAAAGGAAAAACGTGTGGCTTCAAAAGGGGGACTGAAACACGGGTCCGAGATATACTACAGCATCCTTCAGCCAAGGGTAACCTGTGCCCCCCAACCAGCGAGACAAGAACATGTACAGTCCAAAGAAAGAAGTGTTCAAAGGGAGAACGAGGTACGGACTCACTGACACAACATTCTTCTTTGAATCCTCCCAGATTGATCCATATTTCACGTTATATCTTATGGAATAGTTGGCCATATTCCTAATGACAGAAGCTCTAAAATGGGTAGGAAAAGAACACTGTGGATCTGAGTTTTTTCACTTTTGTGTGATAGTGTGATAAATGAAGCCCAAATCAAGAGACTACCATAAGTTTTTAGGCTTGATTTTTTTTTTCTGTGATCTGCCTTGTTGATGCCCAGGGACTTTTGGAAAATTTCATAAACATAAGGTGAACACCATCACCATGTCATGGTGAGACCATAACAAAGGGACATACCCCCCCACCAAAGGAGACATTCTCCACACAATTGCTTACAAATTAAAATGGTGCAAATGTTTTTAAGTTTCACAGTTTGAAGTAAAGGATCAAGACCACTGGGGACATTCTGTCTTCACATTGCTGTTCTAGACTTTTGTAACAGGTTGCAGAAACTATTAGACCAATATTATTTATGTCAAAATTTGTTAAAATCCTGTAACCATCAAGGAGAAACTTAACACTGAAGACAGCGCAGGAGGGGAAATAAGTTTCATTTAGAACTACAGTTGCTGGTTTTTAAATGATCATTCCCATCTTTCTTAATCATGTCCTCAGTACCACTGCCTACAGATATGTTGTATATCTTTAAATAATTATAGATAATTTTCTAGTGAGCCTATGAAGGGCCCTCTCCTCAAGTTAATTGTCGTTTGACAGGAGTTGGATACATCTGCAGATGAACTTCCTTAGATTACTTCAGTTATTCTTTCACTAATTCATTCAACATACTTTTATTAAACTCTTACTTTTGTGGCCACATATCATGTGAATTCCTAAAGATTCGTAGCTAAGTAAAATCCTCTATGAGAGTCCTATGAAGTTAAAACTCAGAGCCCAAAGGGAAGCCGAGATGTTTCAACAGATGATCATAAACGATATCACATAGTAAAGTAGTTTCTTAGAATCACAGAAGAGGACATTCTAAACATAAACATTGTTTATAGAAAAAATAATTTTGATCACCTGAGTTTTTACAAAATATTCTTTATCATATCAATGGAATTAATTGCCTACCATGAGACTCTACGGAATCTTCCATTACCACTGGAACTCAGAACTAGTGTACTAAAATTTTTGGAAATATGAGTTCTATTAAAGAGAATATCTAACTTTTGTAAATCCGTAAGAAGTTTTAGTTAAAACTTAGTTTCAGAAATGCAAGTTGGCTAGTGAGAACGGTCTTTTTAGCATTTGTTATCAATTAATTTAAAAGTCTTAGATTTTGAAAGTTGGCATTGGAAGTCAACTGCTTGAGTACTCTATCGGTATGCTCCCATAACCACAGAGTTACTTCTGTTCACTAAAGATCTTGAAATTTAATGAGCTACATCTGGCCTTCACCATATTTGTTTCTATAAGATCTACAGCATTAATTGGTATTAATTATATTTTCCTTCAAAAATATAAATGAAGTGAAGCTTATTCCATAGAGAAACTAAATTATATTATATTTTCTCTTTTATTTGAGAATATGCCCTTATAATAATTTCTCACTGCACCTGTCATAAATATTAATGCCATAAATGCCACTTCTTAAGACTAGCAGCTAGAAGAGAAGCTATGTCATAAAGTTGTCTGAGCATCAACCTATATCTTAAGTGTGAACTTAAATTTTTGTTTCTGATCTTTGCTCCTTCCTTCCAAGGATACCACAACATTTTACATCCACAAACTAAGATTTATGGAAATATAACAGTATAAATGTTTTATTATTTCTCAAATTTGATGTACTAGCAAGAATTGTTGATTTCCTGGAATCACATTCCTCGCCCCACTCCAGTTTTCCTTACTCTTCATTTTTCTATCAATGAACCTGTTTCATTTTTTTATGGTAGGTTGGCAATATAAGGAAGGAATAAAACCATGCTCCTAATTTATCACCTCCTTAACACTTTTTATAAATTCTTTTAATGTCTACTTGTTGAATATGTTACCTTAACAGGGGATGGGGAAGGGACTGTGTGAGAGAGGGACCAGGATAGGGGGCAGTAATCGGAATATAAAGTGAATAAAATAATAAGTTAAGATAAACAGACAGAAGTCAAAGAAAGCTGGGCCGCCTTTAAATCCAGCACTTGGTAGACAGAGGCAGGTGGATTTCTGAGTTCGAGGTCAGCCTGGTCTACAAAGTGAGTTCCAGGACAGCCCGGGCTACACAGAGAAATCCTGTCTCGAAAAACCAAAAAAAAAAAAGAAGAAGAAAAAGAAGAAGAAGAAGAAGAAGAAGAAGAAGAAGAAGAAGAAGAAGAAGAAGAAGAAGAAGAAGAAGAAGAAGAAGAAGAAGAAGAAGTCAAAGTAACATATAGCTATGACCTGTGTCTGTGCTTTCCATAAACTATATAGGGCATGGGAACATTACCAACTTCTCACTTAGTCTTAGATACACAGTTATGAAATATGTGCAGTATACCATAAAGTATTTTGAAATGTAAATGCTAAGAAGAATATACACACTTAGAAAGGCCACCAACAGGCTGAGTTGACTAGAAGACATATGAGTTAGTATATCTAGCTTAGCTTATTATTTTTATGTTAGAATCATAAACATAAGAAACCTTCAGGCAGTTTAAGAGATAAGAACTGTAAAATGATAAGCATAAGATCTGTCCACCGGCATATCTACTTACTGCTTAATCGCTCTGACTTCAGGACTCAGAGACTTATAAAAAAGGAAGAGTCCCTTAATTGTATAGCTTCACCACTGAAAGATGGGTGAGGCAAGTGGCCCGGTGTTTTTTAAATGCATCTTCAAATTTTGATTTGAAACTACATCTGCGATCTGCCAGGGAGGGTCACAGTGGACAGAAGAAGGCCACTCGTGTTTGGAACAGGTGCAGAACTTGCTTTCAGGATTTTTTTTTCCTGCAGAGTTCTAATTGCCAAAGGCAGAAGCTCCAGGCAAGAATGATAAGATCCAAAAATGACTTTCAAAGAAACACTTAAAAACGTTAAATAGAAGGAAAATGTTTCTAGATATAAAATGGGTTGTGTTTTTTAAAAGGTACAAAATATTTTACTCATGTGTTTTTCTTAATCCCATTTTTCTTGTGCTTCTAATTACTATTAGAAATGAGGTTAATCAAGTCAATGTAATTTTGTAGTCCCAATTCCTAATTTTTACTAAATATACTACTTGTTTACAATTCGGGATTATCTTCCGTAATTTGTCATGGTCAACTTTAATAATCAGCTTTGAATTATTCATAAATTACTATTTTAAAGGCTATTACTACTACAATGTTTTTTCTGTCTTGAACTTTTATCAACTTAATTACATATTTGAGTTGTTATGCCATATAAAATGCATTCTAAAAGTTCTGTAGGCTAGCATATAGACTTATGTCATATAGGTATTAAAATTATACATTGAAATATTAAAATACTAAAGAAAGAGTAAAGAGTAAAAAAAGTAAAGAAACATCATGCACTTTCAGTGGTAGTCAGTTCACAATTATTGACTTTCTGACATGTTCAATAAAACTTCAGAAGTGAGACAGGACAGATAGATGTGTATGTGCCTGAATTTGACTTATAGCAGTGTGTGTGTGTGTGTGTGTGTGTGTGTGTGTGTGTGTGTAGAATCAATTTATTTCTTATGAATTTGTAGATTCCAAAAATGTATTGTATAGATAGTGTTTAGGGAAGATGACAAATAATGAAGAAAATTCTTTAATTTGTATAAAGGATTTTCATAATCAGATGTATCATGTGATCTTGGAATAGAAAGAGGAGAAAAGACAAACTGGAGCAAGGGTCTATCTTCTCTAAAGATTAATGAGCACCAACTCCCCCTGAGAAGCAAAGAGGAGCTGATTAAATAGAACAAAATGTCTAGAGGTCTTTCAGGAAAGAATCTAGCTTGAATTATCATACTGTCATTTTATATGAGTAAACTGTAGGTGACTTTATGTGCCTTCTCTGACTGATAGAAGTATGTAAACCACTATGTGAAACTATATAAAAGAAGATGAGCTACATGCTAACTTCTAATGCTGTTACTCTACTACCAACATTATAAATTTATATTTTACCATCACAGCAAGATGATTTTTTATAAAATCTAACAAAATTTTAATATGAGCTGAAGTTTTGAGAGGTCCACTTCTCTGTTGTATTTGGAGATTTTGTTTGTTTGTTTGTTTGCATGGTTTTTGTTGCTGTTATTGTTTGATGTGTGGTCTTATTATATAGGTTGGTCTGGCTTGGAACTCACGATGTAGACCATGCTAGATTGAAACTCCAGAGATCTTTTAGATCTCTGCCTCTTGAATGCTGGGATTAAAAAAGTGGTATGAGACCACCACATTCAGCTTGATCAGCTTCTTAAACATTTGTGACTATTTGGTTGACTTAGAGAGGGGTTACCTATAGGAAGAGTTTATATTAAAAAGAATTTCAGCACAACTGAGAATTCCAGAATAATTTTTGGAAACAACATACACACTCATTTGTCATCATCAAGGACAAATGCATTTTTAAAAAAACGTTTATTTACATTGGTTTTTCAGCCTCCATGTATATCTGTTCCTATCTCCTGGAACTGTAAACACACAGTTGTTAGCTGCCATGTGGGCGCTTAGACTTGAACCTGGGTTCTTTGGAAGAGCAGGCAGTGCTCTTAACTGCTGGGCCAACTCTCCAGTCCTAGATGCATTTCTTATAAATGGGTACTAAGATTGTACCTTTTCTCCATTTTCATCATCCAGAAGACCAGCTAGCTCAAGCCCCTCGCCCGTGTAAACACTTCTAGAGGAGATCTTTCTGCTCTTTGGCTGTGGCTGTGCATGAGCCGACCTAAGCCCTTCAAAGGAGAGGCCAGGGGTTGTTTTGTTTCTGATGGGACATTCGAACCTGCTTGTATATGTGGATGAAACACTGTGATATAAATTAACCATCTTTTTGCTACCATTCTAGTACATAGTGGTCCTACACAAGTGGGCTATTTGTTCAGATTCTGGGGAGAAGCTTTTGCCACCACTAGGTATTTGTACATGGTAGAAAGAAATAAAAAAGAGTGACCCCCCAAGGGGATACTCAATCCTTGATATAAAGGCACTAGTCAACTTTGTAATATAAATATATACTCATAAGCAACTACTACTACTACTTGTTTCCCTCCTCCTCTTCTTCCTCCTCCCACTCTTCCTCATCCTCTTCTTCTGTTTCTTCCCCTCCTCCTTTTGTTTTTGATAAGGGGGCTCTCAACATCGTTCTTAATATCCTGGAACTCACTATGTAGACCAGGATGGCATCAAATTCACAGAGATCTGCCCTGCCTCCTAAGTGCTAGAATCAAAAGTTTGGACCACCCTTTCTAGCACTTGCAAACTTCTTAATGTTAAAAGTTCTGCAGAAAATAGAAAGGCTTTTACTTCACAGCTTGTGCTCTTTGGTTTATGTTACCTTTTATCTCAACTTGTGGTTGTCAAGTCTTCTTTATAATTAAAACAAAATTCGTATCATTTGCATCTTATAAGCTCTAAAGATAGGATATTATTAATAGTGGTCAGAATTTAGGTCGGATAGCATTTGTGGTAGAAATACTTGTGTAGGTATTATTCATATAGGCCTGTCTCTTGTAAAGTTACAGGAAAAAAAATATGTTAACTTCTATATTGGCAGAAACCTTGCCATTGATATTCTAATGTAATATGGCCAAGTGATCCTTATAAATGTCTATGTTCTTTGAGATTACATTTAGGGATGACATTTAAATACCTAATGCTTTTTATCTTTACATCATGTGTGTTATGTATATGTTTTTCTGTGCACATTTGTGTGTGTGTGTGTGTGTGTGTGTGTGTGTGTTTACACGGGTATGGAGGCCTAAGGTTGATGTTGGGAATCTTCCTTAATGGCTCTCTATGCTATTGTGTGATAAAAGACTTCTAATTCAACCTGGAGCTCAATGATTGGTTAGAATGTCTTGGCAGTGAGCTACTGGAAACTGCTTGTCTCTCCCACTCAACCCAGGATACTAAAACTCATGCTGTTGTTCCATGCTATTACAGGGGTGCTAGAGATATGAATTCGGGATTGGTAGTTTTGTGGCAGAGACTTTATCAGCTGGTACATCTCTTTAATGCCTTCTTTAATGTGTTTAAAATAGCACACACTGCTATGTTATGTGAGAGAGTGCTAACTGTACTGCTATATCCCTCATCCCCTAATCAATGATCTTGCCCTTGTTTAGATACTACGAGAGATGTTTCCATAAATTTACACTGCATAACAAGTAACTTCAAAATGAAAGCTAAAACAACAGCCATCCATTTAAGAATCTGTGCCTGGGTAGTTTAAACAGAGATCCATTCAACAATTCTGATCTTAGCTGGGCTCCTTCATGTGTCTCACCCATGCTCCTTCGGGATGGCTGAGAACTGAGGCTAATGGGCTATGTTCAAATTCAAGAAGGTACATCAAGTCCAAGAGAGAAAGGCAAAGTAGGCTTAGCTGAGGAGATACTTGTAACTGGCAAGCTTATGTTTCCACACCCTTCTGTTATCTTGTACTGGTCACAAGGTCATTTCTGACTCTGAGGGTGAGAAATAAGTTGTACCCGTTGCCTCAGGCAACCATAATGTTACTTTGTACGGTGCCATCCAAGCACAGGCAGAAGGGGAGGAAGGTTAGTGTTACTGCCACAAAGAGATCTTTTTCTTGCACGCAGTTTGATGAATATGGTCACTTGGTCTTTGCCAATCTCTCCTTGTGATGCTGTCTCTTCCTCTATAAAACACAGTACAGTGTGGCAAGTAGTTTTGTCTACTTTGCTTTGTGCTCCTGGCGAGTTGCAGACACGTACCCACCCAGGAGCTATCTCAGCCACAGATCTCACACACATACATACATTAGCTCATTTTTAAACTGCCTTACTGGCTCTGTGGCTGGGCTCTCCTAAGCCTTCTGCGGCTAGCATGCCCTTACCTTTATCCTAGCTCAATATCTTTAAATCTGCTCTCAACTTAACTTCCCAGTTACCTTCTATGAAGTCCATTGGCCTTGTTGCCCAAGACACCATGCCCTTCCATGGGTCTCTTTCCCTTCCAACCTACATTTTGGAAGATCTCCCCTACAGCTCTGAATCTGTTCCTTATCTCTCTCTCTCTCTCTCTCTCTCTCTCTCTCTCTCTCTCCCAAGTATCTCATCTCCTCTTCCTGCCCATTCCTGCTGGAACCTGGAAATCCTGCCTCTTTCTTTCCACCATTTGCCACTGGCATCTTTATCAATAGATCAAAAACCAATTGGGGCCAAGGACCTTCAGTGTCAGTAAACACCGATTCCCAATTAAATGGAAAGATCAGAACCACTCCTCTTTAGTAGAGATACGAAATACGTAATTTCTATTATACATTCCATGTATAAAATGAAGTGCATTACTCCCATTGCTGCCAAAACTGGCAAAACTACTTAAAGAACTTTGGCTGACAGTTTGATATCAAAGCCCTGGCAGCAGGAGCTTGAGGCTACTAGTTGAATACTCATCTCTCCTTTTTATTTAGTCTAGGACCCTACTTCATGGAATGGTCTTGCTCTCACTTAGCCTGCCTCTTCTTCTGTCAATTAACCTAATACAGAAACTTCCTCATAGATAGGCCTAGAGGTTTGTTTCAATGGTGTGATTCTAAATTACACCAAGTTGACAGTCAGAGTGATCCATCACAAGGATACTACAAGAAAAGATTAACAGCCAAGCTAAGGAGTTAGGGACGTGGCTCAGCTGTTAAGAGCACTTGCTGCTCTTGCAGAGGACACAGGTTTGATCCCTAGCACCCACAGGGTGGCTTACAACCATCCATCTCTGCAGTCCACCATTGATTTGACACCCTCTTCTGCCCTCTACAGGCATCACGGCATTAATGTCATACTTAGTGTTTTCTGTGATCAACCTGTTCAGCTTTCTTGTAGCAAAAACCTGTGTTGAGAGTTTTCATTTTCATAACAATAACAGTGGTAGCTGCAGTTTTCATTAAAGTTTACTAACTTACTTACAAAAGCATCTACTTTTTCTGGCAAAATATAAAATAGAACTGCTTATATTTTGTTTTAGCTTCAAGGCAAATATATGGTATTTTTCCTGTGACCACCATATCGATACACTGATACGTATTCTTCAAATGGCTGAGTAGGGTTAAAGGTGCAGCTTGTGGCTGTGGAACAGAGTTTGAATTAATAGGGCCTTTGGAGGAATGACCTCAAGACCTTTGGCTTCACTCATAGCCTGCTCTGGCCAACTAAGATTCCTGCCAATTAGTAGGGTTCCCTAGAGAGAGACTCCAAGAGCATCAGCATAAATTTAAATTCTGAGCCCCCAAATATAGTTTCCAAAAAGGTCTTTCTTGTTCTTTGCTAATTACAAAATAAACATTTCTCAGCAAAAGGACGCTCCCTTCTCTCATGGTAATGTCTAGCTCCCTGCACCCCTACCACTCTTTAAACCTGCTGCTGTGGTTGAGGATCTTTGGCCCAGGAGACAAACCCATGTTTGCAGACACAAAAAGGATTATTAAGTTTCCCTCTTTACCCCAGCAACTTCATAGAAGCCTCACAGAGAAACTCTGTGCCTGCCTGTGTCTGACGGAAGGGATCGCACACTGTCTTAGGCCTCCCAAGAGGTGAGAGGGGGCAGGTCTACTGAGAAACAGTTGATCTCTGTGGCATCATTAAAGAGAAATACTCTCAAACTTGTATACATTAAAGACTGTTTATTCTGCCGTTACGATGCGTTGTCTGATGTCAAACCGTAGCTGTGAAAACTAGGTTATGTAAATATCAAATAGTGTCTGTATTTAAAAATGGTACACTTGGGACATGGCAGAGGCGGAGGCCTTGCTCACGTTCAAGGGATTTAGACCTGTATTAGCTTCTCAGAAAAGGTGTATATTTAACCGATGAACAAATGCAAGCAGGTTGTTCCCAGTCTTTCACAGCAGGCTTACTGTTAATGTAGGAAACTGATATAAAAAAAAATTCTCCAAAACTCCTTAATGGACTGTATTCTCATTTGCTTTCTCAAATATTTTCATTTTTCAATTCAATTCCCTCTTAACACTTCTTTCTTCCAATCACTATCATTCCTTATGATCCAAAATTAAAATAATGTTTTCAATAATTTCTCTTTCTGATTGCAGCATCTCTAAATATTATTCATAATTTTTATGAACCAGTTACCAGTATTGAAAAAAATCATACACCAGTATTCATCGGGACATATGAGCTAAAAATAACAGATATAGGGGCTAAAGAGATGGCTCAGTGGTTAAGGGCAGTGTCTGCTCTTCCAGACAGAATAAGACCCTTCCTGAGTTTAATTCCAAGCCACTATATGGAGTCTCACAACCATCTATACTGGGATCTGATGTGTTCTTCTGTCACGCAGGTATACATGCAGAGAGAGTACTCTTACATAAAATAAATGAATCTTTTTTTTTTTTTACAAAAAAATGGCATATCTAAAATTATCTTAAGCAAAAAAAAAAAAAGCTTTCAGCTTATGATTTTTTAAATTACAGTGCCATTAAGCTGTCTGTTTTCTTTCTTCATTGTTTCAATTCATCCTCCGTCTCTCTTCATATTTACTGGTTTGTTCTCCATTGCTGGGAATCTTTCTAAAATTTAGAAGAAATTTGGCTTTAAACAGATCCAGTCCAGGGTCCATATGTAAATGTCCCAATTTACCCTAATTTCCCTGTCCACGTGGCTTATTTCATGGAGGAATTTAGTTGATCAGTTCGAATCTCATGTCCATTCCTTGAAGTAATCACTCCAGCACGCATTTACAATATTTTGATTTGTCTGCCTTTCATTTGACCACATTCCTACAATTAAAACTGGGTGCCATTGTGAATGGTTTGACTTACAAATAAGGATGTATGTGTAAATGACCCAGCTCTATACATGCATACACAAATATGAAGTGCTCAAAATTATTCAATGTAAAAACATATTCTTTCACCAGATACTTTCCAGCCAATCTGTATAAAAGCAATTTAAATAATGAAGCTTAAGCAAGTTCTTTTTTTTTTTTTTTAAACTTTGACCCAATGTGCATGTCTAGCATAATGCTAATAATATCGTCATTTAACCAAGTTTTCCAGTTTCTGGGTTTTTAGAAACATTTTTATGGGATTAAACTGACTTTAACTGAATCCACTACTCCTTGAATGGTTTCTGGGACAGATTTGTGTATACCAGGCATGGACGCTCATTTCCATTTCTAGCTGCTTAGGGTTCTGTGTGGAACACACCAGTGTGGGTAATGACAGTCTGCTTAATTACTCATCATGCCACTGGAACTTTAAGATGAACTCAAACCTAATTACTGAACTCCTGTGTTTATGTTATACATAGACCACTGGGCCATAACTCTAGCCTCTATGAGGCCAGGCTGCTAAATCTGGAAAATATGTCTTATGGGGCGTTGTTTTGTTTGTTTGTTGTTTCTGCTAGAGGAGTCTCTTCTTTCCCTGCATTTGGAAACAATTTGATAAGCAGAAGAGCTGTTCAACAAAGAGTAATTATAGTCCATGAGTAAGGACGGATATGTACATGAACTCCATGAGTAAGGACGGATATTTATATGAACTCATGAGTAAGGACGGATATGTACATGAACTCCATGAGTAAGGACGGATATGTACATGAATGCATGAGGTGTTCCTTTACTTTTGCATCAAGAGCAATTGGATATTTGCAAGCACATTTATTTCTTACTGTGGCATAATATCTAAATTCAGGAGAGAAGATAATACACTAAACTCACACTTGAGCCATATGTGTGTGTGCATGAGCATCTCTGTGTGTGTGTGGTGTGTGAGCATGCATGCATGTGTGCACATACAATTGTTCATTTCAAAAGTAAAGGAGGATATAGGAAGTGTGCCTTTAGTGACATGGTTAGTGGGTAAAGGCTAATGATATGAGCTGCATCCTGGGGACCCACACAGTAGAGGGAAAGAGCCAAGCCATATAGACTGTCCTTAGACCTCTGCATACACACACACATTCACACATACACACTAAGTAAAAAGTAATGATAAACAATATTAAATAAATCATACACAATTAAAACACAAAAGCATCATCCCAATTAACATAAACAATCACCTAGTTTTTCATAATATAATCATTATAATTAATAGATAACTATTTTTATGAAATGCCCACATGTACAGAGAAGTATCACTCAGGGTAATGAATACACATTGTAAGTGTCAGATACATAGTCTAGTTGTTCTCTGATCCGTATTACATACTGAGGACTTACGCTTCAATTTCTTTTCCTAGAAATTACAACTTAGTTTACTAAAGTAGTTCAAAAGCCAAGCCCTAGTAGATTAAACATTTGTCCAGTTTCTCAAGTCCTATTCTGAAAAGAAAAGGAAGTTTACATATATCTAAAATATTTTAGTGTGTGTGTGTGTGTGTGTGTGTGTGTGTGTGTGTGTGTGTGAGGTGTGTGTAGTGTAATGTGTGTATGGGAGTATAGGTGTGATTCTCAGAAGTCCACTTTCAGCAGTCAGTTCTCTATTCCCTCTAAGTTCCAGGGATTGACTGAGGTTGGCAAGCTCACCAGGCAAGCGCTTGAACCTAAGTCTTCTTACCAGCTCAAGAGTCTTCTATTTACCTGTTCTACCCTTTTTAGCTACTTCCAACCCTGTGGTAACCTTTTAATGTTGCTCCTCTTGTCTTATTTTCCTGCCCCTGTGTATTTACCTAATTAACTAATATACATATATATGAACCTAATTAGTTATCTAATTAATTAATATATACATATATTCTGAGACAGGACCTTTCCACATCCATGTGTAAATGACAAAGGTCAATGCCAGCATGACCCTGAATTCACAATCCATACTTTCTCTTCTTCCAAAGGCTGGGTTACGAATGTGCACCACTACATCCAGCTGTTACAATTTTTCCCTTTTTATTAAAAATGGATTTTTGGTACATAGTATATCCTAATTAGTTTCCCCTCCCTCTACTTCTCACAATTCACCACCTACCCTCCTTCCCATGCAGATGCACTCACTTTCTGTCTCTCATTAGAAAACAAGTAGGCTTCTAAATAATTTAATAAATACAATACAATACTATACTATACTATACTATACTATAAAACAATACATTAAAGCAACGCATCGGAATAGGGCAAAATAAACAAACGTAAAGAAAAGAGCATAATACAAGGTACAAAAAACAGATATAGACGAGTGTATGGTCCCTGTCTACCAAGAACCTGAGCCTAAACTCTAACCTGAACTGCTGAGCCTGTGTGGATTGCCTGCCTGCTGAGTTAATGGACTATCACTGGCCTCCCTGGCTGAACTCTGACAGGATCCAGGAGAGGGGGAAGGGTTCAGGTCAGAGGACTGAAAACAGGATGCACCCCAGGCTGGGAAGGAGCTTGGGGGGGCTGGGAAAAAACAGGATGTGCCCCAGAGGGAGGGGGGAGAATTCTGGGGGAGAAGGTTGTAAACAGTTCAGGTGGGCAAGAGTGGAAGAAGGAGTTGGAGAGTGGGAACAGGGAGAGGGTTAAAAAAGCTGCTTGTGAGAAGGAAAAGATTAAAAGCTGTTCAGGAAGATAAAGAAATCTATTTGGAACCTGCTTGGCATTTGTGTCTTTCTTCCCCATCTCTGCTGGTCAGAGTTCGGTGGTCTGCGACAGATGAGAAGAGTAACTAATTTTCAAACTCAGGGATTCCATAAAAACACTACACTGTAAGCCACAATATATACACAAGGGGTCTGTAGAGTAAAAATAGAGAAAAACATTATTATATTAAAATATAAGATAATAAAATAAAACTTGGCATATAAGGAGTCTTAAAGGACTCCACTGGGTTTCTTTTCTGTGGGTCATTTTCGGGTAGGCATGGTACCTGCTCCTAAGAGTAGTTTGTTTCTCCCTTGGAGAAGACTAAATTTTCATTTACTGGTGGTTATCAATGGGAGATTGCTTCTCGGTTAGGCATGGGGTCCTGTGTCCACTTCTCCTTTCAGCTCTAGCATTTCACTGGTGCACGCCTGTACAGGCCCTGTGAATGCTGCCTCAGTCTGTGCCTTCATGTGTATCCATCCTGTGTGCTCCATCCCCTCTGGCTCTCACACTCTTTCTGCCTCCTCTTCCACAGTTCCTTGAGCCCTAGGGAGGGATTTGATGGTGGTATTCCACTTAGGGCTCAGTGTTCCAAGGTGTCTCTCTATAGTGTCTGGCTGTGGGTCTCTGTATTTGTTCCTATCTGTTGCAGGAGGAGACTTCCCTGATGATGGTTGAGGAAACCACTGACCTATGAATATAGTATGTAATATATACTATATATTACCTATGAGTATAGTATGTAATCTATGCTATATATTACCTATGAGTATAGTAAAATGTAATTAGAATTCATTTTATTGCTATGTGATTTAGTAGCACAGTCATACTTGGTTTTACCCTTGGTTCTTGGTCATCTAAGCAGTACCTTGTATTAGTTCCATATCATGGAGTATGCTTTAAATTAGATATTGGTTGGATACTCCCGTAAGAATTGTGCCACCATTGCAGCAGCAAATCTTGCAGGCAGGATGCCACTGTAGATCAAAGGGTTTATAGGTGGGTTGGTGTTTATCTTTCTCCTCAGTGGTGTGAGGAGTTTCTTCTCTACGTTAACATATAGTAGTAAAGCCTCTATGTAGGCACCAGCCTGACTTCTTCATGTTCAATGTGTTGTGTAGGTGTTGTCTTCAACAATGAGCCCTTGCTGTCAGTCTGTGGAGAGCAATTTGTAGGTTTGATAACAGCCAAAGCTTGTTTGGGTTCTCATGGGACCCCTTTGACCAACAATTCAGTTAGATGTGATCCATTCCCAGTACTGGAAGCTTCTTTTTGTGACAAAACAAAATGTCCACTTGGGGTTGTGTCTCCCTTATTACTTTGGCTATTTCATTTAGACCACAATCCTATATTATATATTTTAGAAAGCTTCTACTACTATCTCTCAAAGGCCCTTAATTTAGCTATCTCACCCAATATGCCCTACCTCCTTCCCTCTCCTCTCTGTCTCCTTTTCCCATTTGATCCTTCATTCATTCCTAACTATAGATCCTATGTCCCTTTGCTGGGGAGATCTACCTGTCTATCCTCCCTAAGCCTTTACTCTATAGCTAAGTCTGTGATTCTAGGAATTATAGCTTGACTTAACAGTGACTGAAGAGTTAATGTCCACATAAAACCCTTCTGTTTTAAATTCACTCTTTATTCACATGTTCAGAATCTTAAGATAGCATCTAGCTTTCCATTGATTTCAGTAAAAGTACAGAAATATTTGCAGTCAGAACTGTGTCAGTTCAGCCACAAGTCTGTCATGAGTGTTATTTGCTTCACTTTTTAACTTTTGCTAAAGCATTTTATTGCCAATAATTACATATCTGCTGCTATAAAAGCTCAAAATTCTTGAATGTATAAAGTGTTAGCAATATCCTTTCACTCAGGGTAGTTCCAGCCTCTGAGAAAAGTTTTGTTAAATTGTTTGATCTTTGTTCCAGAGTATTCTTTTGACTATAGTAATATCTTCATTTCTAGCAGGGGTAAAAGAGATGGTACACCTGTTTTTAAATGTCCAATGGACTTTTAACTAGCTCTATGGCATTTAAGCAAGTTATGTCAACTTTTGATGCCTGATTTTCATCTTTTAGATGATACCACCAGAACCTTAGAATAAAGATTTACCAGTGTGTTTAAAATTATATTTGTACCTGGGATATAATATTCATTTAGTAAGTACCAAGCACTGGATGAATGAAGCAAAAGAAATGCATATATTTGTATATGGGAAGCCCAGTGCATAACGTGGGTTAACAGTAGAAATGAGTTATTAACAAGGGCAGAGAAAATGGAACTTGTATGCACTGCCCATAGGGATGGAAGATAATAGAGCCTGCCTGGCAGTTCCACAGAAATCCAAACTGAAATTATAATGTGACCCAGGAATTCCAATTCTGAGTGTATATACTAAGATAATTAAAATTAGATTCTCTTTTGGTACTTTCTCTAGCTCCTTCATTGGGGACCTTGTACTCTGTCCAATGGATGATTGTGAGCATCCACTTCTGTATTTTCCAGACACTGGTAGAGCCTCTCAGGAGACAGCTATATCAGGCTCCTGTCAGCAAGTTCTTGTTGGCATCTGTCATAGTGTCTGGGTTTGGTGGTTGGAAGTTGAAGCCCCATAGGAGGAACATCAATATGAACTAACCAGTACTCCCAGAGCTCCTTGGAACTAAACCACCAATCAAAGAAAACACACAGAGGGACTCGTGTCTCTAACAGCATATGTAGCAGAGGATGGCCTAGTTGGTCATCAATGGGAGGAGAGGCCTTTGGTCCTGTGAAGGTTCTATGCCCCAGTATAGGGGAATGCCAGGACCAGGAATGGGGGTGGGTGAGTTGAGGAGCAGGGGGAAGGGGAATGGAATAGGAGATTTTCAGAGGGGAAACTAGGGAAGGGGATAACATTTGAAATATAAATAAGAAAATATCTAATAAAAATTTTTAAAGTAAATTCTCAAGGAGACATTCATATGCCCATGTTAATAAAACTACTATTTACAATAGCCAAAAGCTGTATGCAGTTCTTATGACCATTAATAGAAAGACTCAATTAATAGAATGTAGCGTACACACTCAGTAGCACATCATTGCTTGAAAAAGGAAAAACATTCTCATACGAGCTAAAACATGGATAAAACTGAAGATACTATGCTAACTGAAATCAGTCAGTCACAATATTGCAAATATCCAATTGTTCTGTTGCTATGAGCTACAAATTTGCAAAAATCACAGAGAGAGAGAGAGACATTAGATAATGAGATGCTAGAGTCTGGGGGTAGTGGAAATGACATATTTTTGAGACATAGTTTCAATTATGCACAGTGAAGAGTCCTCCAAACTGACATTTGTAATGACTTCACAATGTGAATATTCTTAGTGCTACTAAACTCTATGCTTAAGATGTCTAGGATCTTTATGTATAATTTATCTCAACTTAAAGAAAAAAATGCTAAGGGTTGGAAGATGACACAGTAGGTAAAGGATTGCAATCATGGTAATGTGAGTTCTATGCCTGGAACCCACAAAAGGTGGAAAGATTGAACTGATTCCACCAACTTGTAACCCCCCACACACACATGAATGCATCATGTACATATATGTGCATCATTATAGTGAAGAAATATTTACTGTTAAAATAGCATTTTTATAAGGAATGAGTTCTAGCTAGCCAACAGCTATGGACCAGACTGCTATATTTTAGAACCATTGGACATGTTTTCTGAGCATCTCTGATGTTCTCACTTACCTTCATGGTAAAATCTGAAATTGACATTTCTCTTGGTTCTTTGCTATAGAAAGGAGTAATGACTTCCCCCGTAGGGAAAAATGCTTGAATCTCAAAAGAGTAAACAATGTCAGTGGGTTTCCCATGGACCATGCAATGTATTCCAGATGAGACCCTAGACTCTGCTGTGCTGTAGCTACCAGGAGTTATAGGTAATGCCACAGTCAAAGCCGTTCTGACAGGTAGCCTCCTTGTGGGATGCTGTTCTGGGCCTTGCATTTATTTGTTTCTTGGTTTTTCTCTCTTGTTTGTATTCCCTTGCACAAACTTAAGATCATCGCCCTCCTGTTTATGCTGCAAAGCAGGAAGACTAGAGAAAATTGAGGTAAAATTTGCAATAGGGCCACCCAGATCTGTTGGAAACACGAGTGTACCTTGAGGTGGTGTTTAACATACAGCCTCATATTGTTCTGCACATCTCCTGCTGTTAATCTCCTGCCCTCGTGCTTTCTTCTGAGTTTTTGTCATTTGTTCCATCTCCCCTGATTGCTAAATACATAATGTAAAACATTAGGTTGCAAACTGGCCTTCAATTGGCTGGGACCTCAGGAGAACTATTCTGAACACTTTTTATATAAACTCTAAGGAGGTCAAACTTAGACAACTCTCAGCTGCTGAGCTTGGATTCCACAAGCCACTGACCAGCTATAATTAATATTAATAAATGGCAGATGACAGATGTGTATTGCCTAACTGAGCTATGTGTATCCAATACTAAGTCTTCAAAAAGCCAGTGTCAAAGGATCTAAACATATGTGTTAAAGTACCAAAACGAACAAAACTACAGACATGTGGTCCAAACTCTTCTAACTGCAAGTACCTAAATCTCCATAGGAAACATATCAGACACTTCTTTATCATAGTACAAAATGGATTGACATGAAACAGTACTTCATTAGATTAAATGTCAGTTTTATAAGAATACATTTCTAGGGGAAAAAGACTTATAAACCATAGACAAGCATTTATGAAAAAAATATACATAGCTGGTGACTTTAAAATCTGAAGCCAACATGTTTAATGTTCATGGGTTTTGAGATGAGAAAGAAAATCAGTATTCAAATGCTAAGTTGGTTTAAATTTGTAGAGTTCTGTCAAATCCTGCTAAATAATAAACTAAATAATAAAACCACTGACTGGGGTTTATTCACTTCTAGATACTAAAGAGTTAAGACTCAGTAATTCAGTTACCTGGTTGTGTAATCCTGAGAGCATAGTAAGATGCTTATAATAGAAATGAATACTCCAGTTACTAAAGGCAAAGTAAGAGAATTTTCCAAGGGAATTACATGAAGACTCAAAAACATATTATAAAAAACAGAGAGGAAAATAACTTGATTCCTTTTTTCCATATTCAATGGAATCCATACAGTATAACCATATCCAGTAACACAGATTCTTAACAATGGAGCTGTGATTGAATAATACAATTAACTGGAAGTTTGACAGTTTTACATGATTGCCTTATGTAGTTTTTATATCCTAGTCTTGTATGCATTTTATTTAAAACTTTAACTTAAAGATGAGCCAATTGAGACATTGGGTGAGAAGTTGGCTGAACAATATTAAGTAATTTGCTTATACAGTAGTAATGTTCAGTTCTGCCCCCAGAAGGACTTCAAATATCATAGGAAGAAAAGTGTATGTATAAACTACTATGACCAGCAGCTAATGGTTGGGGCAGAATTGTGCCCAGAGTCTGGGTCTTTTTGAGAATAAGCTTTGTCTAGGCTGCTTTAACACTTTTGCCGCATGTTCAGAATGAAGGTGTATTTCTTTTCTTTCTGCACCTCCATTCATACCCCTAATCTAAGGGTTAACAACAACCATTATTTTCTTGTTGATGTTGCTGATACAATCTAAAACATTCTGTTTCTCCCACGAAATTTGTTTATCCTTTTGCTTATTCCACTGTTCAAAGAACAAACGTGAACTTAACAAATTGCCCATGATTACCCCTTTGTTTATGCACACTCATGTTTAAAACCCATATCATTTTTGAAAACTGTGAACATCATATTGAAGTGGTATAAATATCTATATTCACATATCATGCTGTCTAGACAAAAGCACTGTCAACAGAGTCAGGCACCACGTTCCTTGTGCACTTTTTACAGGGCTGTGTTTAACTATGGGTCTTAATAAGAACCTTCATGAAGTTTTTCCAAAGGATATGAATGGTAATGTCACATCTAATTACTATTATGTAACACTAAAGACACAAACTAAAACTGATTGAAGGAGGTATTCAAGAAGTTGGATTTTTCTGCTCAAGTTGTAAAGTATATATGGGCTCCAGATGTATTATATATTCTATGAATGAGAGGTTATGCTGGACACACAGAGCAGAGTACCTGCCCCAGGGGGTTTCTCAGTGTGAAGCAAGTTGCAAGTGGGTAGGGCTCTAAGAAAGAACAGCATGTGCAATGTGCAACTGAGCAGATGCAGCGTGGCTTTCGGGGTTGTTCTCTGAAGCTTGGGATGATGTGGAAAAAAATTATATGCTGCTCTTGTTGCTGTAGACATCTGCTGAAGGCATGTGAGGATGGTGTAAATTCTCTCATAGGATATTGTGTCTCAAAACTGGAAAGAAGGAAAAGTGGTAAGGAACTGAGCAAGAATATAGTTCTAACAGGATTACTTTACAGGATGCCTACTCAAGGTTGCAAATGGTAGGTATTCTGTTAACTGCGTTAAAAAAAAAAAAATAAAACAGCAAAAACCCACATTGTTTTCTCTACAAGTACTATATGATAGCTATTTATAGCCTTTGCTCCAAGTAATCAAAGACTAGCTCCTTTCAAATGGCATGCCTGATTATTGTTCCTTTCATTAATGAAGGCACAAAATATTAAAGAAGCTTTGAAATACATTTTTAGACATGAAATTAAGTTCATAAAATAGGTTAAATTTCGAATTCGTCAAAACATGTGGATACAACTTTATTTTTATCTGTTGTGGTTTTCTGAAATGTTCTCCATCTGTTGCAAAGAGAAGTTCTTTGATGTCCCCCATGGAAAAGCATATCAATTGCTTATTCTATACCAACTGGTCATCCCTGAAAACATATACACACAAGCAAAATTATATAGACTAAGCAGGTTGTGTTTATGTTCACACATACACATATAACGACAACAACACAAGGGGGCCATGAATTGGAAAACTAGGCGGGGAAGGAATACATTTGAAGGTGTATGAGAGAATGGGGGATGGAAAGTAGAGTTACTGTAACTATGGTGAAGCATCATGACCAAAGCAACTCAGGGAGGNAAGGGTTTGTTGGGCTAATGTTTCCATACCAATATTCATCATCAAAGAAGGTAAAACAGGGAACTGATGCAGAACAGAAACCTGGAGCTCATGTAGAAGCCATGAAGTGAATCTCCTTACTGGCTTGCTCCCCATGGCTTACTCAGCCTGCTTCCTTATGGAACCCAGGTCAATCACTAATTAAGAAAATTCCCTATAGATTTGCCTGCAGCCTGGTCTTATGGAGGCATTTTCTCAACTGAGGTTTCCTTCTCTCAGATGAATCTAGCTTGGACAAACTGACATAAAACTGACATAGCCAGCACGGATATAATTATACTATAATCTTAAAATTTTNAAATTAAAAATAGATCTATTTCCTATAATCATATACAGATCTTTAAGAATTAAGATGTCATTGAACACCTACCAGTTGTCTATAAAGCCATATAAACTACTTGAAATACAATTAGATATTTGTAAATCTAAGGTTGTCCTCATGGGATCACATCTGCGTATTGTTATGAGCATATCAGTTTCATCTGTAAATAGCAGTGGTTAGTATATGCTTTCATGAGACGGTCGAAGGTGCAAACATAGCAAAAGAAACATGGGTTATTTTTAGAATATCAGAGTCATGGACACATGCAAAAAGTGCCTCTATACTAGATTTGATTTTGCTGGCATTGCCTTATTGGAAAAAGACAGCATTTCCCACTGACCTCACTAGAAATTAATATCTATAGATGACAAACACTTTTAGCAAAATATCAGGATACAAAATTAATTAAAAGTAATCTTCCTATATACAAATGACAAATGAGATGAGAAAGAAACCAGGGAAATAATAATGCATTTCATAATAATATCAGAAAATATCTTGGAATGATTCTACCCAAGCAAGAGAAAGACTTAAATAACTTAAATAACTTAAAAACTTTAAGACATTGAAGAAAATAATTTAAGAGGATATCAAGCAAGAGAAAGACTTAAATAACTTAAATAACTTAAAAACTTTAAGACATTGAAGAAAATAATTTAAGAGGATATCATAAGGTGTAAAAAAAACTCATACCCATTGATCAGCAGGATTAATACATCGAAAACGGTCATTGTTGTAAGAGTACTTCTACATTTCAAAGCAATCCCCATCAAAATTCCAACACAATTCTTCACAGAAATTGAAAGGACAATTATTATCTTCAAATAGAAGCTCAGCATTGATCAATGGAATCAAAATGAAGTTGCAGAAGAGAAGCCATATACCTATGGATGCCTGCTTTTTACAAACAAGTCAGAAATACACACTGGAAATAGATGTCTTCAACAAATGGTGCTGGCCAAACTGGATGGTTGCATATAGAACAATTCAATATAGCCATATTTATCACTCAACCCCAAATTCAGCTCCAAATATATCAAGGACTTCAACGTAAGGCCAGATACTTTGAATCTGATTGAAGAGAAAATCGGGAAAAGACTTTCTGACTGGGACACTGATAGCACAGACACTAAGATCGCTGATCAGCAAACGGAATCACATGAAATTAAAAAGCTTCCAAAATCATTCCTACAAGTTGCAGGCTACAGAATAGGAAAAGTGTATTTCCCTGTTTCTCAGTATAAATTTGTGAGTGCTATACAGATACTTAAGGTAATTAAAAGTAGTCTGCAGATACCAGATACCAAATTTAAATCAGGATCAGATTAATGACCTAAACAGTCCTATATCACCTAAAGAAATAGAAGCAGTCATTAATAGTCTCCCAACTAAAAAAAAAAACCAGGACCAGATGGGTTTAGTGCAGAATTCTATCAGACTTTCAAAGAAGACCTAATTCCAACTCTCCTCAAAGTATTCCT
>NC_034610.1:51941776-51946365 GCF_900095145.1 Mus pahari | reverse complement strand
AAAAAGAAAAAACAAAAAAAAAAGCTACAACAGATTTCAAAAAATAAAACCAGGAAGGTATATCTAATCGTTAATATAAGCATTAATCAATAGCTGTGTTTTATAAATGAAAACCTTCTTCTATCATATTTATTATTTCCATCATCAAATCCATAGCTTTCATAATTGGGAATACCTGAGCTTTTTCTTAATCATAATTGTCTATATGGGTATATAATTTGATTGCTGTTGTTCATCATAACTTCTAAAGTCATTATAGTTTCTGTTAAAATTTCCTCCTTATTGTAGCCATCACATATTAATAAAGACATTTAATAATAAAAAAAGCTAGTCTGCATGAAGCCACAGAACCAGCAGCGTGCTCATCAATACACCAAACTGCTCAATGCTTACCTCACTGCTCCCTTACATTCGAGCATGTGTGTATTCATTTCAGAATTTTCCCTACGTCTGCCATTTTGTCTGTGTTATCTTTGCTTTGCCCATTTGTATTGTTTTGTTCAATTTTTCTAAACTTGAAAATAGTGATTGTTTACAGAAGATCAACTTCCAAGCTCATTATATATTTTGGGGGAGTTTAAGGATTAATTAGTTTTCAGTTTGGGGTGTGTGTGTTACTTTTCTTATGGTTACAACAAAGTACTCAGAAAAAGTCACTTAAGGCTCAGAGCTTGAAGACACCATCATTCATTCTGGAGAAGACACTAATAATTGGAGCTCTGGTAAATTCTTTAAGATTCTTTTAACAAATTTCTACTATGTTTAAATAGAAACACATCAAATTGAATAAGAAAATTGTTCATCAAAATCCCTGTAAGATTATTCTTATTTTCTTATAAAACATACTTTATTTGTCATTTAGAAATGATGATTGTTTTAGAGGATTCACAAAGTCCTTGTCTGAAAGAGTGTGCTGTGGATACTGTGTTATGTTAAACAGATCCAGGCATAGAGACAAGACCAAATTCCACAACATTTTTGGACTGAAGCTAACAATAAAGAGGTTTGTGAATCCACTCTTACCTTAACATTGTCTTCAGCTTTTCATATTTAATTGTAGTGTAGTATTCACTAATATAATAAATATGGATTTATGAGATACTTTAATGTTCTTAAAGCAAGTGAAAACCACCCAAGAGGAGCCTCCCAAGTCCAACCTGAGGTTGTCCAGATTGCATTGGCTGAAATTAAGTAGACGATCATTCATCTCCAGGGGTTATGTAAGTAATCTTAGAGTGGGAGTTCAGGCGATGATTAAGCAGAAAAGGAAGCCAGCATGCAAGCCCATAACAAGAGGGGCTGGCCTCCAACATCAAGGAGCTATTTCATTTTTTTTTTCTTTTTTGCTCCTCCTGAATAAACCTAAAATACTCCTTATTATTGCTTTTTGTTATTCTAAAAATCTCACATGCTTAATGAAGCTATTTTTTTATTACTAAAATTACTATGAATGTGGTCAAACAAATACAAAATAATTGCAGTTAAAAGAACTCGGTGGTTTTTTTTTTTTTTTTTTTTTTTGCATCTAGGAAGAAAACATGCCTCCTTGTCTAGGTGCCAGGAGAAAAAACCTTAGGGTGAATTTGGGATAATAGTGAATAAAGTTAAAGCTCAAAAGATGTTTTGAGAAGAAATAGCACACTACTGTATTTATACAATTTCAACTAGAGGCTAAACTGATTTTATATTTCTCTCTAGTAGGACATGCTCCAGATATTGAGAGAATTGTTCAGATGCCAGGCTCAAATGCTACAAGTTGTCTCTCTGTGGTCCTAGAGAGTCTCTGTCGCAACGAGGTTTTATTCTAAAAACCTCTGCCTATTTTTCTACCAAGCATATTGAGTGAGATATCTTAACAGTCTAAGCCAAGAACTCTCTCAAAGTTGGTTCTTCCTTAGTGGTCGCACATCTTCAGACTAAGAACTCTGATCCAAGAGGGGTCTGCCTCTGGGGGTTTCTTGGGAAGTGTTAAGACTGAAGTCTCAGGAAAGTGACTGCCGTGCCTGTTGCTGACATCAATGTTCCCACTGGGTATGTTGCTCATTCCTTGGGAATTTAAAAGAATAACAAGTAACCAACAAATCATCAAAAAATTATAACATGTTACCCAATTCTTGAAAGCAAGCCAGTAACACTAAAATCCGCCTCAGTGTCATTAGTATGAATCCCTAGGGTTTTAAGTGAAGTGCTTAACCTTGGAGCAGCAGGATAGGTAGGGAACACAACCCAATTCCCATGACATATGAAATGGATTTGAGGTTGACTGATCTCAAGAACTTATTCTGTGTTGTATCAATTAGTAATAATGTATAAGTACAATATGTTACTAATCATAGGTGTGAATAGTCTTAGTAAACAATAAAATAGTGGAAGAAGAAATGACCTTTTAAAAATATCACTCTGTTTTGGATGAAATAGCTTTAGATGCCTCTTTAATGATTTTCCTTAAGTAATTGCAATTTTGACTAAGAGTAACCTCTGGGATACATGTAACTATTTCTGGTTACAAGTCAGGATAACATAAGTTTTCAAAGAAATATATGTAGGGCTTAGAGGTAACATAATATCAATTTATTGTCCTTATAGTAAACGATGATAATTATAATACAAAGATATTTGAAATACACATTCTTCTAAAGATTAACTAGTGTTTCTTTTGTTATGAATTAAAGGTATGAAGATGTTGAACCAGGGTCTGTGTCTTTTCACATGTGTCGTTTCTTGATGGTTTCTAGGGAGGTAGACTAAACATGCAGTTCTGACGTAATGCAGCCTGCTGTGTTGGTTTCTGGTTAGCTCAAACGCTTCAACAGCCAAGAAAAAAGTCTCTGAAAGGGGCAAAAGTTTTCAGCCTCAGGAGCCTCCAATAGGAAGACCCGGAGTAGGTAGGCGATGGGCAAGAATAACTTCATTCTTAAGGAGACACAATTTCTCATTCTTATATCTGTCTTGATCCTCCAATTGATATAGGCCAGATGAGTTTCTGCTTAATAGGCTTTTTTCAGAAATTGACACAAAAATATATACACTGTGCACAGAACCACGAAGTGTGTTAAGCCTTGTTCATGATGTAATAAATATTCAATTGGATAACTTTTAGAAAAAGCAAGTTTTTGCTACTCCTAAGAATTGCATTCAGAATAAAAGTATGAACTTGAAATAGAGTTGGGAAAAGGATTCTTTCTGGTACTCAGACCCCATTGTTTTATCATTTTGCATGGCCATTGATAAATTCATTTTCTTTACATCTGTTGGGACAAAGTTTTCAAAAAATGAAATTAAGATTTTCCTGTTCCAAAAGTCTGTATGTGCTGCTCATAACCAATAAGCATTGAGTATATGCTCCCTCACTGAATAATGTGGTATACATTTCCTAACTGAAAATGGGGTAGTTGTCTTTCAACACGTTACTTACATATATAAACTGAAATACTAGAAAATCATTTCAGGGCTCGTCTTGTATTTATTTTACTTTGAAACCAGGAATTATCAAGGATGAATAACTTAAGCAACAAAAGTCTATTGTGCTATAGTTATATGGGCCAGAAGTTTTTCACTAGGCTAAAATCAAGCTGCCAGCAAGATAGTCCTTCTTTCTCGAGACTCTGAGAAGACTTTACTCATTGTTTCTTTCAGATTCTAGAGAGAACTTACATTTTTTGTCTTGTCACCTTTTCTTAATCTCCACCTTCATATGCACAAATTATAGGTTGAGTCTATTCTGTATTGTATCTCATGGTCCCATCTTTTGCCTAGTCTTCTCTTTCAAAGACTGTGTGATTAAGTGGATCAATCAGAGTAACCCTAGGTATGCTTCTCATATCAAGTCCAGCCAGTTAGCAACTTTAATTCCATGTGCCAATCTTACTTTAGGCATTTAAAGTACCATATTCACAGGATGCCAGGGTTAGAACATGCCCACGTCCCCCTCTTTGCAGAGCCATTTACCTGCTTACTATAAGATTATTTTACAAAATTGGTTTATGCCTCTCTCAAATGTGAATCTAATTTGAAAAATGCTTTCTTAGTGGTGCTGGGATGAATGATCTGCTAACTAAGGACAGATACTAACTGACATTACTCGTTCTTGAGGAAGTGGGCATCTATGTCGGTGATTTCCGCCATAATCATTGCTGACAAATTCAGCTAATTCTCTCCAGGTTTTCATTACTATGTCTTTTACCCATCTATTTCCAGTGATTCCACAGAGCTAATCCTTCCCACAAACATAGTTTTTAAAATGTAACTACATCTTCTATACCTAAGTAACATGAACTAATTAGAAATTAAACTAGAAGGTGGATGTGACAGAACTACAAATAAGCCGGACTAGAGAGATCAGTGGTTCCATGCCTTAAATTCATCCACTGGGTAATGTTATTACCAATTTCCATGCCTCCTCTATCATTAGTAGTGCAAAGAGAATGACAAAGGAAAATATGAAGGAAAAAGAGAGACCATGAAATATCCTAAATTACAAGAAAAAATGTGTAGAAATAGAATTGCTATCAGATTGTGTTATTTAAGAACAATTTTTTTTATTTGATATTTTCTTTATTTACATTTCAAATGTTATCCCAAAAGTTCCC
>NC_034610.1:51932132-51941765 GCF_900095145.1 Mus pahari | reverse complement strand
GAATGTGAGGGCGGCTCCCCACAATATGTAGCTAGAGACACGAGCTCAGGGGGTACTGGTTAGTTCATATTGTTGTTCCACCTACAGGGTTGCAGCCTCCTTCAGCTCCTTGGGTACTTTCTCTAGCTCCTCCATTGGGGACCCTGTGCTCCATCCAATAGCTGACTGTGAGCATCCACTTCTGTGGAATTCTGATGTTGAAAATTTTGCCTGCTTATTTTCTTGATTTTCATGTATATATGTTATATGCATATGTAACATGTATATATGTTAGATATATGTTAGCTACTCATTCCCTGTGACTGTGTTAGATAGTAGCAATAAAATTCAAGTAAGGAGGTTAAAAAAATATGTACTAGATTTACTTAGAAGTCTACAATTTTCAGATAGACTTGTTTATAAAGGAACAAAAGCAGACTGTGTTCTCAGATATTGAGGGAATAAACTGTTAAGGCTCCTGATGGCTAAAGTGAGTTTTCTGTCCGTGGAAAGGCAAAAGAACTTTTGACTGAGTAGCATTTACCAAAGTGCAAATGCCAGGTAACCAATGAGTAGGGAGGTATAGAATTTGGGTAGAGCAATATGACAACTTAGAGAAAAGGGCAGTATTCCACAAAAACAAATTGAAAAGAAAAATAACCAGCAACAGTTGGCTATGTGGGATGTATATACCTTGTGGAACTAAGGTGTCCACCAACACTGGAGACATAAAACCAAAGTATCAACCAAAGAAGAGGCTAGCTGTCTGTGCTGAAGGAAGGCAACATCCCAGCAAATTAGAAGGTACAAAGTACAGAGAAGCACTTACAAACATACACACACATTCCTGTATGCATATACACACATATACATACACATACACAGATAGACACATACACACATAGACACATGCACACACATACATGCACATGTGTGCATGCACACATACATATGCACACATGTACACACATAACCTAAAACAATTTTTACAGAAAAGATACTCTAGCAGGTAGGTGAGGAGGCTCAATACTTGATGTACAAACCTGAGTTGGATTCTAGAAACCCATGGTGGAAGAAGAGAACTGAACCAGGAAAGCTGCCCTCTGACTTCCACACACACAGCATGGCAAGTGCGCTCGTGTGTAAATACACGCGTGGTAATAATAAACTGGATAGCAGATGACAAATCAGTGGTACAATTAAAAGACAGGAAGGTGGAAGAACATTTCATAGTTTTACTAACGCCTTTGGACTTGAAAAGGTTAAGAGCTAGTCCTCAAAGCTTAAATGAATTAAGTGCTCCTGAGATTTTTCTAGAGCCAGATCAAGACTAATCAATTCCTTAAAATGACTTAGTCTACACAGCTACTTTGTGGTTTCATAGAATCATAATTAAGCATTACTTTAGAGATTTGTAATGTAGTACTTTTCCACTTTCTAGTGTTTACATATTACTTGCTCATCATACATACTTCAAATAGCATTTAATCAATTGCACTTAAAAATACAACAAACAAAACACAGAATGTCCTTTACTTACAGTCACACTGTTGATGAAAATATAGCCAGTGCAAAGTGCACATCTCTTCATATGTAGCTCACATTATTTTACAATTAATGTTGTACTATTTTTTTAAAGAAACACGTATTTTCACAGATGAAGTCATAAGAGTTTAAGTATCATGAACCAAAGTAGACGCTGAGTAAATGAACTGACAGACTTTCATCATTGTGACTTGAATGTTCAAGGTATAGCAACTCTCTTATTGCACGCCTTCTCAAGTGAGAGAGAATGACCACTTGGGGTTTCATGAAGCATAACCTTTGAAATGTACCTCGGAAGATGTATAGAGAAGGATAACTTTAAATAACTTAACGAGTGTGATTTACAAAATACAGTAATAACATATATTATTAATATAGTAATGCAATGATATATAGTATATACAGGATAGTATAGTATATGTAATATACTATATACTATGATATAATATCATATTACTATATTAATAATATAATATTCCATGTATAAATAAGAATGTTAGCAGATATTTGAGTCAGGGATACAGCTCAGCTGAGGCCATTCATCGATGTTAGAAATGTTAGAAATGCCGTTTTCAGAAGTCGCATTATAAATTTTCATGTAGTATGACATGCCCAACCTGCTGAAATATAGTAAATCCTGCCCAGAAGTCATTACCTGCTTAGCTCACAATAGCTTAACACCTCCAAGTGTTCAGAATTCTACACTATGTTTGATGAGGGTCATGAGGATATAATGGAGACAAAATGATTCTCCCTCCTTTTACCCCCAAATCTCAACATATCAGGGCAAGAAGCCTACATATCTATTTCTGCTTTCTTTATTAATTTTACTCCCTAATAATCTTAATTATTTCTGGATCATTATATTGTCCCCCTAAAAATTCTCAAGTAATTAGCAAGGTTTTTATACAACCATTGACTTCACAATCCCTTTTCTACATTAAGATGGTCTTCAGATATGCAAGGAAGTGGTTCATTTTGCTCAGAGATCAAAACTCAAATCATGGATTATTTAGTGGTATTCGTACTTTTCAAACCTTTATTACTGGTGCTAGAGAGATGGCTCAGTGGGAAGAACTGTCCTCTTTGTGAACATTAGGACATAAGTTTAGATCTCAGCACACATGTAAAGAGCTAAAAAAAAAAAAAAAAGTGGCTATGTGCATGCTTGTAACTCGAGGGCTATGGAAGATAAAGATTCAATTTCTAGGGTTTGATACCTGTCATTTTCCTAATTCCGTGAGGGACTTTGACACAAAGGTATAAGTCAACTACTGGACTTCAAACTTATACACATCCATCAACACCACACACAAACATGCATACAAACTCACACAATCATTTCCATTTCATCAGATCTTGTTTTCTAGGTCACCTTATATGACTTCCAAATACCTCACTTAACAAATACTTTCCTCAAGGTTAAGCAAGACAGCATAATTCATTCCTTCAGAGCCTGCCACATTTTCTTTCATTTTCAGTTCATGGACTTAAGTGTTTCCCAAGACGTTGTCTTTCCCCATTAATTTCACTGCGCATGCTGTCTGCTGCCCTCACTATACCCTTTAAAATGGAAGTTTTATAATACTATGCAATAGACCTTCATTTGGGGGGCATCACAGGGAAAGCAAAATTCAATGGATTACAGCAAAAGCCTCAGTCATTCAAAACCTAAGGGTGACTCAGGCGTCTTAAACTATGTAGTACCACTTCAGAAGAGGACAAAGGCCCTGAGATTGATGCAAGATGAGCCAGGGTCATATTTCATGACTTTAAAACAAACCAACATTCCCAAATCCACCAAGGCATCATGTATGGCTGCTGTGGAAGTCAATTTAAGCAAGTAAAAGCGATTTTAGAAGCTTTCGACTTTTCACGATTAAAACACCCTTCCTTTCATCCTCTTTCTCCTTCTGGTTGCCTTAGAAAAACTCTTGTTAGGTCTTTGCCCAGCTTGGATCTAAGAATGGACTGTAGCCTACATGCCCAACCTCGTGGAAACATGGAAGCTCTTAACTCTACAAGAATCCTCCAAAATTCAATTTTTTAGAATAAATACAGTCACCTCTCATGTCTCTGGAAATGTGGCTTCCTAGAGTCTCTTTATGCCACAGTCTAGTGATTCAATCATTGGCTTCATCCCCAAAAGGACATACTATCGTGTGACAAGCTGGAATGATTTTTTCCAAGAACCATGATGATTCTGAGTGGGCTGTGGCTACTCAATATTTGAGGGGAAGTGGCTAATGGGATAAGAATGCCATAGTAATTAATAACGCTTATTAAGACAATTTGTCTGGAACACAGAGTTCTAAACACAGGAGAATGTACAGGCATCTATCTCAACGTGTGCCCATCCTAACTTTTCTTCATTACATGATGGCCATTTTCATTATACTTATTTGTCATCCCGCAGAGGTGAGGCAAAGATGACACACACGCCAAGGCAGGGTTTGAGCAGCTTCCGCAGCTTCCCGTTGCAGCTTCCTTTATTCTCTTTCAGCTTCTGTCTTAGCTCTATTATCCCTTAGCTTCTGCCCTATTCCATTTATTATGGGGGAAATTGCCCAATTTATTCCTCTCCACCCTCTGTACTCATCTCTCATCACTCTTCATCATCCAATCAGCATTCAGTACGCTCTGTACATGAGCCATGCACGCAGACAGGGTGCACACTGATAGGCCAGTGACTCAATATCATGATGTATGATGCTATGCGTCAGGCAGGCAGTGCGTGATCACTCAGGTGAACAGCATGATCATTCAGGTGCACATAATCAGGTTTTTGGTAAACAAGCAGGGAATCTCGGGGCTTGACGGTGAGCCAGGGCACCATCTTGGCTCTCTCGGCTGCAGCGGCCACACCCGCTTCCCACACTTATTCAATATATATTGAGTGAATATCTATTGCGTGACTCTTGACAGAAAAAAAAATGGAATTATCACCTGGTTTCAGAGCAATGAGTTGATGCTCACCAAGGAAACAGGAATGTGTATCTCACATGCTTCTTTTTATACATAAAAGCATGCAAATGGGTTAGAAACCCGCCCCTAGCAACCTCACAACACTATCTTCAGCCCAGCCTGACACTACATAGTCTGCTCTAGCCATTGTATTCCATGCTAGAAAACTCAGGAGTCAAAATTAAGATAGAATGTCTATAGGATAAGTGATCATAGTCTTTCCACACTAGTTATTCTACTTGACATGAAAAATAGAAACAAAAATTCAATGACACTTAGATAGTCTGTAAAAGAAATACATATGTATTTGTTTTGTATTTGTTTTATATTGTAATAGCAATTCAAAGTAATAGAAGGAACCATACTATCTAGAAACAAAGAAATATCACAGAAATTATGTTATAATTGACTGTGTCAGTACTGAAAAATAAAACAGAGAATTTTGAGGTCCCCCAAAATGAAAGCAATTCTTTGATTTATTTTGCCTTGATTATGTGTTTTTTACAAAACCATGTTCCATTTTTCTCCAATAGTATTTTATGAAGAAAATACAAGGCAGGCTACATACTAATGCAATTTGTGAAACTATAGTTGTTAGCATTTGAAATGTAAATGAAGTAAATACCTAATAAAAATTGGAAAAAAAAAACAAGAAAAGAAAAATTTCACCACTCAACCTATGTATAACAGCAAATACGGTAATTCCAGGTCTGAGGGTGGAGGCAGGAGCCTCAGTAGTTCCTGGTTATTTCAGTTATGTAGGGACTTAGAGGTCTGGGTGGGCTAGAGACACTATTTTGAAAAAGGATAAAAAAGGAAAAGATAGTAAAAGAGAAACCTCTTGAAG
The DNA here is from genome assembly GCF_900095145.1 of Mus pahari. NCBI lineage: Eukaryota > Metazoa > Chordata > Mammalia > Rodentia > Muridae > Mus > Mus pahari. The sequence goes on along the minus strand of NC_034610.1, from coordinate 51,936,430 downwards.
ATTCAAACTTCTGAAATGATCTTTCAAAGGAAGCATTTCCATTTAAAATTATCAAAGATTACTTTGAAAGTAAGCTGTCTTGGAATTTATATTTTTAATTCTACCAAAAAAGTAGAACTTTTCCATCTGCAGGGAGAAAGGAACTATAAATATATGCATGTATACACACACACAATCAAACACATTTGATACATGTATATCTATTGTTCCAACCCTCACCCACTCTGACACACATCAACAGTGATACACAAAGAATGGTGGAATGTTAGAAATAAAGCACAGTAAAACCTTACTAATACTTATAAATCAGTGAACATCCAACTACTAAAATATTTTGAGGCAATTAATTCATTATGTAACAACAATAGAAGCAATTACAAAGAACTATCTTGCTCATGGAGACAATGCATATGAAAAGCATGTTCAATGTGTATTGTCATACAGAAATAGAGAAGCAATTATTCCAATAGCTCACACTTCTTCCTGCAGGTGAACTCTGCCCTTGGGCTCTTTCTTACATTATGAGTTAAATCAATTCATCTTAAAGCTTAATATAGAAAACATTAAGTATGATAATTATCTTTTATTGTTTGACAAAGCCTAGAATGGGGTGGAGACTCAATAAAGAATTGTCTACATTTGGGCTAGCCTGTGGCATATCTGTAGCTTATTCTCTTAACATTTAAGTGGTGTGGTAAGATGCAGCCCAGTGTTTTCAACACCAGTCTCTCAGCTCTGTGGAATGGGACACAGGGCAGGTGGCAAATAGAAGATCTGATCTGGGAGTCCAGACAAAACCTAAACACAAGAGAAAAAGGAAGCAAGCAGAATGCATGCGGGTATTTCTCTCTGTTCTTGGCTGTGGATATGATCTGACCTAGCCACCTCAAGCATCTTTTTCTGTGACTTTTTCTGTGATGGCTACACTCTGGAATTGTGAACCAAATAGAACTTACTCATCTAAGTTGCTTTTTATGACAGGGTTGTTTATCACAGCAACAAGAATGAAATTACTTTTTTAAACAATTTTTATTAGATACTTTCTTCATTTACAATTCAAATGCTATCCCGAAAGTTCCCTATATCCTCCCCCCCCCCAACTCCCCAACCCACCCATTCCTTCTTCCTGGCCCTGGCATTCCCCTGTATTGGGGCATATAATCTTTGCAAGACCAAGAGCCTCTCCTCCCAGTGATGACCGATTAGGCCATCCACTGCTACATACGCAGCTAGAGACATGAGCTCAGGAGGTACTGGTTAGTTCATATTGTTGTTCCTCCTATAGGGGTACAGAAAAAAATTGTTTTAAAAAAAAGAGAATCCTTATAAAAATGCTATCAGAACGAGACTTGACCTTTAGTTGGCACTAACAAATACATCATAAGGCTATACCTTCATAATGTCTATTGAACTGGCCCTTTTTGATACGAGTCAGAAAGCTAGTTAATAACAGACGGTGCTAGGGAAAGCTCATGCTTCAGGACCCATAAGGAAAAAAAAAAAGAATGAAATTACAATACTACGTAAAGTTTCTATGAGCACTTTACTTCAAATGCTTGCCTGCTATTAGGAACAGAATGCAGGACTTTATGTGCATTAAACATTCTCTCTACTGTAGTACAACTTCAGCTCCTGAGTGTTCTTCAAATCAGTTATGAGAAGAGTTGGAAATGGTATACAGCAAAGATTAAGGACAAAGAAAGCAGTGAATCAAAACCAAAAAAGAAAAAGAAAGAATATGCAAGCATTTTACAATTAGCTTTATATAATCAGTAAGTAGCTAGAAATATTAATTAGCAGTCATAAAAGGCTGTAATGTGTTTAGTGAAAATGTCACAAAGTGTACACTTCCAGGTTTTTTTTCCCTGTTATGGGACTCTATATTAGAGGTATTTGCTCCTCCTGACAGGATAGAAAACAATTCAAAGTAAAGACAAAGTGGCTCTCATAGAACTAGAAATAGACAGCAGAGAGAATTAGTGCCTAAGAGGATGAGAGAGGGTAGAGTCATGCCATACTTTCTTGTATCTTCAGTCTTGCAAGCCTGTCAGCAAAGGCGAGGCATCCAGTCCTGTCAGTCACCAAAACAGACAGCCCGAGTAAGGGAGCAAGTGGAGCAGAATCAAAGATGGCTATCAACACTTCCCTTTCTGTCTCGGAAGAACAAAATTCTGAGTCAAAATTTGGAGCAAGTAGAAATCTATCCTAATGAAAATCAAATGATACATGCCCAGAAAAGTGTCTATCTTTGGAGTTTGTTCAGTTCTTCAATTTACCCAGCTGGAGTAAATTTCCCAATTCTCATTTTGTTCAGCTTTTGGAAACAAAGGGCTCTTCCGCTAATTAGAAAGCTATATTTCATCAAAGATGAAGACAATGCCCTTGGCTTAGAGATTCCCTTTTTAAAACAATACCAACAAAAGCTTCTGCTGCATAGTTACCATGAGGAGATCTGAGACCATGTCTTTCACACATGGAAGAATATCCTATGAGCATTACATATGAAACTGAAGAAAAATGAGTAAAATGAAATGAATTTTTATTCAGAAATCTTCAAAAATTGCCATGTTATACTAACTTATATCAAAGAGAAAATATCAAACTATAATTATTAAGAGTCAAATATTGACAGAGGACTGGGGAGATGGCTCACTGGGTAAAGCACCTGAAAGGCAGGGAATGTCTAAGACACAGCAGTCGGGAGCAAATTTTATCAAAAGCAAAGGAGTGTGCACAGAGAGAAAGGAACAGAGAGAAAAGAAGGCTCTTACAAAATGGAGAGAGAAATTGTTTTCTGAAATCCCTTTCCCCTGGTAATCAATGTCCAGGGCCTGTCTAGGCAGGTCAGCCAGAAAGTGGCTCACCAGAAATTGGCTCACCAGAAAGTGGCTCACCAGAAGGGACAGACTCTTACCAAATCTTTTGTCCTGGGTATAAAAGAAGGCAGAACTAGACCTTCTTTATGGCTTNTCTCTGCCCCCCCCCCATGTGTACATGTCTGAGTGTCAGGTATCTGGCTAGATTCTGGTCCCTCAGCTGGAGCTGGGAAAAAACGAGTCAACTCGGAAAGATTTAGACCAAGAAAATGAAGATATACAAAGAAATTTTCTTTTGAAAATGTAAACTTTCTGAGCAATCTGGCCTATAGACAAGACTTGTAGCCTTCCTGTTGATTGGTGTTATGGCCATTTTAAATTGACACAGAATTTCTGAGGAAGAATGTAAAAACTTCTTTAAAGGAACTAATTATAGTCAGAAAGTAAAAAGAAATTTCTCCAGATCTACTGAAGTTGCGGGATAGAAAGGCTGACCACTAGTAGTAAATGCTTTTAAGGACACTTACAGACAATATGATTTATGTACTTTACATTCAGAATCTGCATATAGAGATTTCTAAGAGTCTTTTCACTGCTTTTAATGTTTAAATTACCTAGAGAACTTGCTGAAGTAATTTGAAAAAACTACTCTCCAAATCAAACTTTGACAATTCAAAAGGCATGTGTCCTGAACATGCACAGACCTTTTTTCTTGTCATTATTCTATAACAAGTAAGTATAATAACTTATTTACAAGTTGTAGAAAATGTATTAGGTATGCTAAATAGTGTCAATATGATTTAAAGTATCTGAAAAGATAGTAGGCTATATATAAATTCTACTTTATTTTATATAAGACACTGGAGTTTCCTTAGGGGTTTTCTATCTCTGTGGCTTTTCTCACCCATCCTTCCCTTAAACTGAGAACAACTGTATTTAATGTGAACATTACATAGGTTTGCAAGTACTCTGAATGAGCCAGGGATGCAAACAAACTGGGTGGAGAGTGACTTCACAGATTAGATAGATAGATAGATGGATAGATAGATAGATAGATAGATAGATAGATAGATAGATAGATAGATAGATAGATAGATAGATGATAGATAGATAGACAGACAGACAGATAGACAGATAGATAGATATCACAAATAAAAAGAGGATGGTTTTGGAGGAAGTCCCAGTTGCTAAGAATACTTGCTGCATGGTCACAGAGATGTGATTTCAAATTCCCAGGACTCACATAAAAAATTGTGTGTGGCCATATATCCAACTGTAATCCCAGAGCTGTCATGAGACAGGGGGATTTTCAGGACTTGCTGTGCTGGCTGTCAGTCTAACTGTAGGTTCAATAAAAGACCCTGCCAAAGGAATAAGGCAGAAAATAGTATGATGAAACATCTAATGTCCTCCTCTTGTGTTCTCACAGACATTTTATTCTCTCTCTCTCTCTCTCTCTCTCTCTCTCTCTCTCTCTCTCTC
>NC_034610.1:51909356-51932022 GCF_900095145.1 Mus pahari | reverse complement strand
CACACACACACACACACACACACACACACAGAGAGAGAGAGAGAGAGAGAGAGAGAGAGAGAGAGAGAGAGAGAGAGAGAGAGAGAGGACATGCACATAGAAGTCCACTTGGAGATATTCATTAATAATTTTGAAAAGATTAGGTCCAAATTGAAATTTTTTCAATTGCAAGTATATTTTTATGATCTCTTTTTTTATTTTATGAAAATATTAGAGCTTAGCTTCTGCTTACTGGCACAATATTGGTAAGAATGTTATGAGAATAACCAGTAACTTTTTCACTGAATTTAAGATATGCTTTGTAAGTTGGAACTCATGCCTGATACAACTGATAAGGCCAACAACCCATGTGTCCAAGGGAAGAGCTTATTAATGTTAATATGATAAATGGAAATAACATTAAGTCAACTCCTCTTGGCTTATTCTGTACCCATAGATTCGTTCACCTCTCAACCTTCATTTGGGAAGCTTCCTTTTTTCAGTAAGTGGCAGTTGACATAGAGACCAACAACTGGTCAAGGTGCAAAGAATAGGAGACTCGAGCATATTCATCCCCAAAGGGGATATCTGTATCACACTCGCTCCTTCCAAGACTCAGGGATCACCACTTAAGGGAGTGAGAGAAAGACTGTAAGAGTCAGAGACAATAGACAACTACAGAGACCCAGCATTTCCTGGGCAGGGCAGGGCTGATGCACATATGACTCACAGTAGTTGTGACAGCCTGTATAGGACATGCATAGGACATGCACAAGATCAAGCCAAAGTCCCATCATGGAGGATGGAAGCAGTCACAAAATCCCACCCTTAAACTGAAGAGCTATTAGCAACGATGGTTTCTGGAACAAGGAAAATCAATGGGTTTTATTTGTTGGGATTTCTGTTTTGTTTTGTTTTGTTTTGTTTTGTTTTGTTTTGTTGTTTTTCAGGAATTCAGCCCTTGAGAGGCTACCACTGCTCCATAAAATGACCCTAGCTAGACCAATGTGCATCCTAGCAGGACTAAGTGGACTTCGATGGATTTAAAACCCAAATAATTAAAATTGGGTAGTAATCCAGTGTGAGCATTGACAGGGAAAGAGAATACTCGATCAAAACACATTCTCAATCAATAAAAACTTCCACAAATTATCAGTATTCCTATTTCAGTTTATAAATAATATATAAAAGTTTAGAGCTACCATATAAAACAACCAAAATATGCTACACAGAATAACTTGTTAGTGGGCTGTAATATAAATAAGGAAGTCATGAGTTTTGTGAGTAAAGAATGAACCAAAAAATATTTAATGAATTACATTATAATGAATTTAAAGATACCTTTGACTTTAAGTGATTGATTAATAAAAATAATACATATGCTTATCCAGTAGTTAGGAATGTTTAAAGCTCAGCATGTTATTCAAAACGTGCTATTCAAATATGCACCAATCAAGACATTTCAACATAGAAATTAATGCGTTTGATCCAGTGCTCAAGATTTTTGTAATTGGACCTGTACAAGGCATTTCAAAAATAAGAATTCTTACGTTGAAAATACTAAAATCGCTAGCTTCAACTGAATATTTAGACAAATAACAAGGCAGAAAAATAAGCCCACAAAAATAATATTAAATATAAAATATCTAATATAAAGTGTCATGCCCTACTCTGTTTAAAAAAATATTATATAGCAAGATTCTTTATACATTTAAAAATAGCACATTTTTAAAACATTGCAAATAGTTTGAAATTTTTAAAAACTGGGTAGTTACTCCAGATTTCACTTTTAATTCATTTAATACTGATTACAACAAAAAGATGTACTGCTCGGTAACAGACAGTATTGTAAAGTTTCCTGCGGGCATGTGCAAGAAAGGAGTATAGGCTTGGGCTCAGGGCACTAGAGTTCATGGATATGGATTGACTTATCACTGTGTGAAAGGGCATGGAAAAAAATGGTCAGGACATGAACCAAAATCCAAATTTCAGATTCTGACTGCTAAGTGAATAATGAATGTAAACAAAAGATAACTGGGAGAAATTTCTTAAAAGATTTTCTTTAACTCAAGAAGGAAGACCAAAATGTGGACACTTCGCCCCTTCTTAGAATTGGGAACAAAACTCCAAAGGAAGGGGTTACAGAGACAAAGTTTGGAGCTGAGACGAAAGGACGGACCATCCAAAAACTACCCCACCCAGGGGTCCATCCCATAATCAGCCACCAAACGCAGACACTATGGTATACACCAGGAAGATTTTGCTGACAGGACCCTGACATAGCTGTCTCTTGTGAGGCTATGCCAGTGCCTGGCAAACACAGAAGTGGATGCTCACAGTCAGCTATCGGATGGAACACAGGGCCCCCAATAGAGGAGCTAGAGAAAGTACCGAAGGAGCTGAAGAGGTCTGCAACCCTATAGGTGGAGCAACAATATGTACTAACCAACACCCCCAGAGCACATGTCTCTAGCTGCATATGTAGCAGAAGAAGGTCTAGTCAGCCATCATTGGGAAGAGAGGCCCCTTGGTCTTGCAAACTTTATATGCCCCAGTACAGGGGAACACCAGGGCCAAAAAAGGGGAGTGGGTGGGTAGGTGAGCGGGTGGGGGAGGAGGGTATAGGGGACTTTGGGGATAGCATTTAAAATGTAAATGAAGTAAATACCTAATAAAAATTGGAGGAAAAAAAGATTTTCTTAAAGACATTGAAGAGATTGCTGAGTGGTTAAGAACTCTTATTCTTGCAGAGGACCTGAGCTCTATTCCCACATGTAAGCCACACAGAGGTGGTTCCATGTAACTCCAGCTCCAGGGAATCTGATGACCTCCTCTGACCTTGCACACATCTATGCCAGCAAATATTCAAGCACGGAAAATAAAAATAAATAAATCATTAAAAATATGTTCTTAAAAAACATTAAAGTAGAGGTCCTAAAAAATTGTAATAATTGATCTTTATGTTGTTTATGAAGATAGAATTGTTCACAAAGGTCTGTGAAGTCTTAAAGACTCAGTAGGATTTCAGGAGCTTTTATCTGGAAGCAGGCACAGAGCACACTTCTACCCGCACCCAATACCAGGACCCCTCATCACCACCTCATTGAACCTGCAGGATCCAGAGCCAGGGTAGGGGTTCCCAGGGGGGCTCTGCTCCCTGTGCCTATGCCGGTTCATGCTGGTTCCCTCCATGTGAATAAACTTGCATTGATATAATTCTGGTTTATGTCTGCACCCAGAGCTAATCCTGGGCCACAGGGCTTCATACCCGAATACTGCCAGGAGAGAGCTGGCCTACCAGGAGTGCAGTCATATCTGTGAGCACAAGTAAGACCACCACTTCTGCTCAGTGGGACCAGCCCAGAGCCCTCAGGAGACAGGATCCAAGGAGCAACCTGGGAGAGGATCCTTCGGGCTTCAATCTGCATACACAGCTGATCCCATGCTACAGCTCTCCATACACAACTACCACCAGGGAAGAGCTGGTTGTCTAGGAGTGCTGACACAGTTGTGAGCACAGGTAAGACCACCACTTGTGCTCAAATTCTTGGCCCAACAGGGGTCCTCCCAAAACCCTCAGGACACAGGAACCAAGAACAAGAAACTGAGACAGAATCCTTCCAGTTTCCGTCTGTACCTCCAAGATCAAGCTGGGCCACAGGTACCATACTCAAATTGCTAAAAGAGAGCATTGGTCTCCCAGGAGTACTGACACACAGGCTTACAGGAGGGACAAGCCACAGTCAGCTAACACAGCAAGACCAGCTAACACCAAAGATAACAAGATGGAAAGAGTCAAGGGCAAGAACATGAGCAACAGAAACCAAGGCTACTTGGCATCATCAGAAATCACTTTGCCTAACACAGCAAGTCCTGGATACCCCAACACACCAGAAAAGCAAAACTCTGATTTAAATCACATCTCATGATGATGATAGAGGACTTTAAGAAGGACATATATAACTCCCTTAAAGAAATACAGAACACAGATAAACACATAGAAACCCTTAAAGAAGAAATATAAAAATTCCTTAAAGAATTACAGGAAAACACAAACAAACAGGAGAAGGAATTGAACAAAACATTCCAGGATCTAAAAATGGAAATAGAAACAATAAAGAAATCACAAAAGTGGACAATCCTGGATAGAAAACCTAGGAAAGAGATCAGGAGTCATGCATGCAAGCATCACAAACAGACTACAAGAGACAGAAGAATCTCAGGTGCAAAACATACCATAGAACATTGCAAGAAAATGCAAAAACCTCCTAACCCAAAACATCCAGGAAATTCAGGACACAAGGAGAAGACCAAACCTAAGGATAATAGGCATAGAAGCAAATGAAGATTCCCAACTTAAAGGGCCAGTAAATATCTTCAACAAAATTATAGAAGAAAACTTCCCTGAACTAAAGTAAGAGGTGCCCATGAGCATACAAGAACCTTACAGAACTCCAAATATATTGGACCAGAAAAGAAACTCCTCCCATCATATAATAGTCAAAACAACAATTGCACAAAACAAAGAAAGAATATTAAAAGCAGTATGGGGAAAAAGTCAAGTAACATTTAAGGCCAGACCTATCAGAATTACATTAGAACTTCTCGACAGATACTATGAAAGCTAGAAGATCCTGGGCAGATGTTAAACAGACTCAAAGATAACACAACTCAATTACCATAGATGGAGAAACCAAGATATTCCATGACAAAACCAAATTTACACAATATCTTTCCACAAATCCAGCCCTACAAAGGATAATAGATGGAAAAATGCCAACACAAGGAGGGAAACTACACCCTAGAAAAAGCAAGAAAGTGACCTTCTTTCAACAAACCCAAAAGAAGATAAATACACAAACAAACAAACAAAAAACATCAAAAACAACAGGAAACAACAATCACTATTCCTTACTATCTCTTAACATCAATGGACTCGATTCCCCAATAAAAACACATAAACTAAGAGTCTGACTATATAATAGGACCCAGCATTTTGCTGCATACAGGAAACCCATCTGTAGGTAGGTCAAAGTCAGACACTACCTCAGAGTAAACCGCTGGAAAACAATTTTCCAAGCAAATGGTCCCAAGAAACAAGCTGGAGTAGCCATTCTAATATCGAATAAAACCAACTTTCAACCAAAAGATAACAAAAAGGATAAGGAAGGGCACTTCATACTCATCAAAGGAAAAGTCTACCAAGAAGACTTTCAATTCTGAAGATCTATGCTCCAAATGCAAAGACACCCACATTCATGAAAGAAACTTTACTAAATCTCAAAGCACACATTGCACCTCACACAATAATAGTGGGAGAATTCAACACCCTACTCTCATCAATGGACAGATCATGGAAACACAAACCAAACTATTTAAAACTATCAGAAGTTGTAGATGAAATGGATTTAACAGATATCTATAGAACATTTCATCCTAAAACAAAAGAACATACTTTCTTCTCAGTACCTCATGATACCTTCTCCAAAACTGACCCTATACAAAACAGGTCTCAACAGATGCAAAAAGACTGAAACAATCCCATGCATCTTATCAGAGCTCCATGGACTAAGGCTGGTCTTTAATAGCATCAAAAATAACAGAAAGCCCACATACACATGGAAGTTGAAAAACACCTTAGTCAGTGATTACTTGGTCAAGGAAGAAGTAAAAAAAAAAATTAAAGACTTTAGAATTTAATGAAGAGATTTTTTTCTACTTCTATCATGTTTAATATTCTAAATAGATTTTAAAAACTGGTTAAGTTCATATTACTTTTAGCTTCAGAATATATCATGGATATTTAAGAGGCATTTAACTACTATAAATCATTTTGATGATTTACAATAATGTCAATACTGAGTTGTATATTTTAAAATAAATTTTATTAGTTTAATAAATAAATAAACTTGCATTAAAAAGGAACTTTTATCTATGTTAATAAGAAATATGAAACTTCCTGATAATTTTGAAAAGTGTTAAAACATTTTTATGGTGGTAGTTTAATAGCAAAATAATGTTTCTCTATTCAATATAATAAATGCAATACACAGTAGACTCTGTGTGTGTGTGTGAGTATGTGTGTGTGTGTGTGTGTGTGTGTGTGTGTGTTTGTTGAATATGTGCATGTGTTTGAGTGAGCACCCTAGTTCTCTCATGTGGAGTCCAGAGGAGGTTATCACATGATCAAATGTCTTTCTCTATAGCATTCTACTTTATGTACTTGTGTTTGTATGTATATGTATAGTGTGTGTGTGTGTGTGTGTGTGTGTGTGTGTGTATGTGTGTGTGTGTGTGTTGAGATAGTGTCTCTCACTTGCTTGATGTTTCAACTAGGCTAAGCTCTATCTATCTCTGGCCACCAACTTTATAGTTACAAGTGTTCATAGCTTTATGTGGAGTCTACAGTTTGAACTCAGGTTGTCTTGCTTGCATAGCAAGTGCTCCTATTCATGGACCCCTCCAACCCATAGACCCAGTCTATCCATCTCTTCTTACCCAAGGTTTAACTCTCTGTTGTTCACCACTCATATACAACTGTAGTTCTGACACATTAGTGACATATTCTAGAAATGAAGAAATGATGAGCCATCCACTCAGACCAGCAGTCATCTTTGTGCCTAGAACATCTTTGTGCCTCATGTATGATGTATACTCATTTAGTCATCTCAGTTGCAAGGTCTCTCATTGTATCACACTGTTGATGTTTAAGTAACCTGAGTATAGTATCTCATCACCTTATCCCAGTCCTTAGACCTCACCATGTCACAAGAACAGGGATGGATACAGAAAATAAGAAATTAAGAAAGACAAAGACACATCAACATAACTTTTATTACAATATGTTATTATAGTTGTTTTTACTAATATTTATCTGTTATTGTTAATCTCCTAACCTGCCTAGCATATAAACTAAACTTTGTCATGGAAAAATATGTGAAATTAAGCTTATATAAGGAGTAGAGGCAGTGGCAACTGTGTTTTGTGATCACTCATTTTTCTCATTTTAGAAAAGTTAAAAAGCTTACAGATACAACATTCTTAACTACATATGTACGTGGTCATTGAAGGGCTCCTTCAATTTTGGCGATGATTACTGTTTTAAATATGTTGCCTGAAATTTGAAAAAAAATATTGATTGTGTTGGGGATGTACATGATAGATGAGCACTCTGCGCCTGAGCTCCCAGCTCCCTTTTTATATTTTATTTTGAAACAAGGTCTCATTAAATTGCCCAGGTTTACCTTGAACTTGACTGAGGTCCTTCTTCAGTCCCTGAGTAAGTGGCACTTCGGGTTTGCACCTCCAGAATTGTACCCAGCCTCTGCGATCATCACTGAAAGCCAAAGGCACCTACATATGAAACCTAATTAAAGTAGCCAAGCCTGGGGAAAGTTTAGAATGCAAGGACGGTGCCCTGACGAGGTCACGAGGCCAGATAATTTATCGTGAGTCTAAGGTAAGGCAAGGGATTCTAAAAATTGTGATCCCGGTTAACAAGTGTATGGGATCAGAAGACATTATTGGGGTGCTAGATACAGGGGTTAGCAGGAAGAGGAGGGCGAGGTCAGCCAAGTGGGTGAGGAAGCAAGCAGGGACAAGTCACAAAGGACAAGAACCCCGAGGGCTGCCTTAGGAAGCTTTGGTTTCTCTGCTTCCACCTCCAACCATGTACAACTAATGTCTTACCTTAAACTTTTTCATTCTTCTGAATTCTGAGAAGAGCATAATGTGAACAGGCAGTGCTTCTTAAAATCTGCTTTTCCATTTGAGGGTAAAACACGATATAAGGCTTATATCAGACCCCATCGATCAGAGAGCTGACGCTGCAAACATGACTTCAGGAGGCTATCCCTAATTAACAGTATGTAGGAAGATGCATACTAATATGCCAAATTAACTTTGGCTAATTAATCAAAAAAACCCTACAAGTCCAGTGGAAAAGGAACAGAAATGATTTGTCTACAATCTGACAGAGTATATAACTTGAATAGCTTTTAATTTCATTAAAATGTCTGCCTAATATTTCTATAAAAGATATCTAGTCTCTTACTGTTTTTTTTTTAACTGTATTGCTTAAAATTGCAGTACAGGCAATAAGCAGATCTATTTTAGTAAAAGCAAACAAGCAAATGAGGACAAAAGGTTTGAATGTGTTCCTCAAGTCAGCTCTACTGGGTAATAATATAGCTGAGGACATTCCGCCTTGATGGATTTCAGCTGTGTTCTTCAACACTGGGTCAGGCTGTCCTGTGTTTATACAGCCCAGAGGTCAAAGGCCTTTTAAGTATGTATCTACATAACAGATCATAATTGCTACATAAAAATACTTGTACGGTAGCAGACCCCATCCCTTGCAACCTTCCACTAGTGACATAGTAACTAAAACTAATGAAACTTGTAATTTGCATCTTTTGTGCATAAAAACATGACCAAACTTAGATTCACAAATCAGATTAACTCCCTTTTAACATATAAAGCCACGGGCTACCGGGCTACTATGGGTCGAATTCCACAAAAGGCCTAGTGGGTAAATTTTATCTTTTTGAAGGGCTATTTCACTACTTGGTTGGAGTCACAGAATTGGTGGTATTTCTTCTTCCTCAGTCTAGAATGGGAAAGTCTATTTCACTTTTAGATTTTACTAAAATGTTTAGCCTAGGTTTCTTGAAACAAAGGAACTACTTAAAGCTCCTTAGCTCCTCCTAATGGAATTTTTGAGAACTTCACAAATAAACCCCTTAACTATTTCTAAGTGGTAAACAAAAACAAAACAAAACCAAAAAAACAAAAAACAACAACAAAAAAAAACCAACAAAAACAACCCTGGTATTTATAATCTAAGTAATTGTTGTCACTCATGATTCTAGGAAAGGTACCTCTCATTCACATTCTCGTTGTACTTAAAAGAGTATTGAGTGTATTCTAAGGCTTATGTTTTCACATAGAACTTTAATGTGTAATACATAATGTATAACATGGAATGTATGAAGAGAAAATAATCCAAGATATATTCTGCTCTGAGTTTTAAAAGTTTATTCATGATTTAGTCATAGTTGGATTTGGACATGTTTTTAAGACATTGTTTGCAACTAATTTCCATCAGTTCCTGCTCTATATATACCTAATTGAAAAACTTTCCTTACAAATTACAAGGATAAATAAGCCATGGCAAATTTTATATCTGTTATGAAAAATGTGTTATTAGTAACCATGCGATCTCAACTAAATTTTAACTGCATATATTTAAGAAAATTGGTTTCTCTTATTTCTCTACTTGCATATGTGTGTATCCATGTATATGATATACATCATAAATAATATGTAACATATAATTGTATATACATAAATATTCAATAATTACATATGTATAAGATTATGTGTTTAAGACGTGTGTGTGTGTGTGTGTGTGTGTGTGTGTGTGTGTGTGTGTGTGTAAAACATATGTAACAGGAACAAAGAAAATGATCCTGTCAATGTGAGAGTAGCAAAGGACATGGAAGTGATTTGAGGCAGGGTAGCTGGGAGGGGCCGGAGGGAGCAAAGGGAGAGAAGAACAGATTTAATTCTATTTCAAATAAAAAACATTGGGAATAAAAGAAAATACTTAAAGAAGAAAGAAGGAGAAGGAAAGGAAAGAAGGAAGGGAGGGAGGAAGGAAGGACAGAAGAAAGGGAAGAAGGAAGGATGGAAGGGAGGGAGGAAGGAGAAAATAAAGTCCACCTGTACTTGCTAACTCCACTCTTTAGTCTCCAGACACTGTGTATAAGAACTTGCATTTTAAAATGTCATCTATGTTTAGAACCAGATCTACAGAAGAGACTAGATTGTGTAATGCAAAAGATGATACATTGTTTTTTCATTAGTAGAAAATAATTTCACAATCTCAACATTATCTATCATATATTCATATTTGTGATGCTAATTTTTATAGTCCTTAATTCATGTGTGTCATCTCTATGTCTGCATAAAGATTCCAGTTACACTTTCGAAAGTTAGTCTCATAAGGGAGGGCATAAGGAGATGAATATGTTTGTGTGCGGGTGGGAAGCTGACAAAAATTAAAAATATAAAACTGTAAGACTTAATTGTAAATACCAGCTGAACCCCCTCTGTGGATTTGTCACAGATAACAGGATTCTGGAAACTGAAATGTCACATATTAAAATATGCAGTTGCTGGTTTCTTTCTTTCTTTCTTTTTTCCCTATCAAAACTTAGCACTGCAGATCTCTAAACTCTGCCATGTTCTGGGCTGCTGATAGTTGTCCGTCCAGAGTTTTCAGTAACACTGGCACTTCAGGACAAATTCCAAAAGTGGCAATTGAATCCAGCACTCCTCAGTAACTTCCTATATATAGACTCTGATGAAACTATGGAAGGAAGTGTATCTTTATTGTCCCAGGTCACCATGTCCTTGCATGCCATCACATGTTGCCATCACCATTGCCTATCCTGACATCTTCCTTCATCAGCCTGGCAAACTGTCCTTCTTTTAGGTTTAACTTAAAAGTGATCTGCAGAATTATTTTAAGTCTCTCTTAGAGGAGTCCTATGCTTCCTGTATGTTCCCTGTGCGAGCTTGTGGTTGCCTCCACCTCAGCTAGGCATGTGACCACAGTTGTCATTCTTCTCCCCATGTCTCACATGCTGGCTCAGGTTAGAGCATTAGGTGAAAACCAACAACATGTTGACGCTGTGGAATCACAATATTAGCTTTTGTTTACCACAGGACTGCCATGTCAGGCACCATGTTGAGTGTTCTACAAACATCTTATTCAAACTTTAATAAGTTTAGCAAAGAGAAAGAACTGTTTGTATTTGAAGTATCAGCTAATCCCGAGGCTTATCAGAAACTTGCAAAAGGTTACGCAACTACTTGTATTAGAGAAAGAATCTGAACAGTGTTCTCTGACACTAAGGATGGTATTCTAAAACTTAACGGCAAGTGGCTCTTGATTATGTTGGTCTATTTTCTGCTTTTCGAAAAGACTCTCACAGACTATGTTGTAAACAATAGAAGCTTACTTATCACATGGATCTGGAGACCAGAAATCTAAGAATGCTGCATTGCTATTTCATGATGATTCCCCAACTACATGGTTAATGTTAGAAAAGTGTGTGTGTGTGTGTGTGTGTGTGTGTGTGTGTGTGTGTGTGTGTCACAGAGAAGAAATGGGACCAAACTTGTTCTTGTTATCAGGAATTCTTCCCTACAATAACCCATTGCCATGATAACAATATTAATCTATTTGCAAGGGTAGAGTTATTTCAATGCAGTCACCCTTTCCAAACCCCTTCAAAACTATGGTTACCATGGCAATTAAATTTTAACATGAGTTCTAAAGAGGACACTCAAATCTTAGCAGGTTCAGATTGCACTCAATCACTAATAGGAATTTCTCTTTGACGATTTCTCCTAAAACTTTCTTCGTATAGCTAGAACACGGGGGGGGGGGGGTGATGGGGAAATGATGGAATGAATGTTCTTTTAATCATTAGAATGTGTCACAATCTAGTCAGGTCCACCTACACATAGTCATGAGTAACATACACATGTATATGCAGTGAAGAGTAACACACACACACACACACACATGCATACACACAGCAGATTATTTTAATTGAAATGCTTAGTTTGCAAAATTGCAAAAGAGTCACAAAATAAATATTAACCACATCAATGAAAACTCATCAAGTTACTACAATAAAAACAGAAGTCCCTTTAATGAAAACCTTACAAAACTATCCCAAAATGCACGTGATTTCTTAATGGACTGCAGCCACTCTGGGCATGTCTATTTCTTGGACAAGAGTAAAATGTGTTATTTGTGCAGAAAAATAGTGAACATTTCCAACTACTAACACATGGCCTGTGAGGAAAAGAATAATCCTGTTTTTTCCTCTTGCGCAGTAACCCTCCAGTGGACAGCAACCATGCACAGTGTGCTAGTTTCCTGTTGCTTTAGCTGGGCCTCCCTTATCACTCAATGTCCAGAGTAAATAGCTATTTATTGGATAATAAAGCAATAATACTAAACTTCAACATACTGCCCAAAAATGATTCTGCCTGTCTTAAGAAATATTCATATCAGGTTGTTAATAAGCAGAAATAGCTTGGAAGTTGAGTTGGTTGTGACAAGTGGCCAAAAGAACATTTACATCAAACCATAACTGAGAAAGAAACAATACATTTCTTATGTTTCTAAAAAATTATGGCTGGGATCACAGCTATAATATGTTGGATCATCATCAAGAGAACAATGTCAAACACTGAACTTCTGGGCAATTTCCTTTAAAATAATTCCTGTAGAACTTTGGAATGATTTTTGTTGACTATTTTTAGAGTTGAACTCAAACACCGTCAAGGTGGCCCTAAAACTAAAGATATTATGTCATCCGTTGCTTGCAAGTACCACCTGAGAAGAAAGAACAGTGTGTGAGAAAACTATCATTGGCTAGGCCTATGAAGTGTTACGCAGCTGAAATTGTGCTGCATGGTCACAAAGGTAAATTTGCTCTTCAGGGTTGCTTGTTTGTTTGTTTAGTTTCTTTACTCAAGACAGCTCTACCAATATGTCATTAAAACCGACAAGAAGTCCTGGGGTCTGCCTTTACAAATCTTAGCAACAAGTTACTCCTTAATGGAAATAGAAAAATGAACTCGGCAAATCAATGAATAACTGGTTGAGCTTAGAAGTCGTAGCCGGCTGCTTTTGTCCAACTCCATGTGCATCAAATAACTAAGTAACTGATACTTGTTTCAGCCTCCTTGGGACTCTCATTTTTTACTAATTGTCCTACTAGTGCTCAACGTGTACTTTGTTAAACGCAACAAGTAAAATTTTCTGAAGCAATTGGAAGGTTTTATAAATATAATCTCATGACAAAGCTATTCATGGCATCAAGTCATTAATCTGAGGAGACTGAGGTGTCTCTAGTATACATATCAAGTATTAATAACACCATGATTCCCTAGGATTCTGTAACCAGAGCACAAGAAGAGAAGCCAAACCACCAAATTCAATATTTGCAGCCTGTTTCAGGACATACAAATATTTTGGTTCTATCACAAAAATAATTTTTCTGAAGTACTTTCATCCATAAAGCCTCAGTGTAGGCAGACAGATTTCAAAGTTTGCATGGCTCAGAGTGTGGGGTATGAACGTTTAATTAAGAATTGTCACATCAAAAACTAGTTGGTTCCAAGTTTTAATTTATAATGAATTGATTTGAGTATAAATAATTGTTATATATGTGTTAATGAATCTTACTAAAACCAAATACTTAAAAATGATAAATTTTATGTAAAAAAACAGTTCTCCTGACAAAATTAATTTTCTATTCTTAAGGAAATAGGAAAAAAATCTATTCATTTTTGCATCTTGGCAAAATACTCACCAAAATTTTTCATAGTTATTCTATAAAATTGAATAAAATTTACCATTCATTCTTGCTCCATATGGGATACACTGTGTCTACCCTCATGAATACCTTTATAGACATTGATTTCAATGGAAATAATAATCATCTCCTAGTATGAGTCTGAGTTAAGTCTGTGGGAGAAACCCAGTTTAAGGTCAAGAGCCTCTATGGAATAGAGCATACATCTGAGAAATATCTGCTTCATCAACTAAAAGCAAATTGATTCTATCCTTGTAAGTTATACTATTGATAAATTGTATCAACACAACCTGCACACAGAGAAACTGCAATGCAAATTAATTTCACTTTGTGCTAAAGTAAAGCATAATTACTTTGGTATGCATTATGAACTATTATTTCTGTATTTGTTGTGCAAATCAATTCTCTTCTCTGAGGTAACAGGCTAATATCACCACAGCTTGCAAATATGTAACTGCTTTTTCTAAGTTTGTATAAAATAGTGCCTTAAATATGAACCAGATAACTTACATATCAAGAGAGTTTTCATATTGTAAAAATATAAGTTTCTCATTTTGTATGCATAAGTGACTATCATGTAGAGCAAATCCCTTAATGCTATTAGTCACACAAATCCTATTGGTTTAGCAAAAGCAGCTGAGTGAAAGGCTTAAAGAGCATATGTTTGTTATCTATGAGTATGATATGTAACTTGAGGGGAAAAAAACTGCTCTTTCTAGCAAGTCAAAATAACCAAGAAGGATATAATTGAATAGGACTGTTAAAATGAATGTCCTTTTATTTTAGGAAAAAAGGGAAGAGAAAGAAAACGAAAAAAACTCAATAAAGAAGAAAGAAAGGAAACAAGCTCCTCCTCTGACAGCAAAGGTTTGGAGTCCAGCAGCGAGACCCCAGACCAGCAGGAAAACAGAGAGAAGCAGCAGCAGCAGAGAAGAGCCCGAGACAAGCAACAGAAATCGGTATCCTTCAGCACTGTCCACTAGAGGGTCCTGCGAGGTTACTGTAGACCCGTGATGCTGCTATCTCAACCAGATGTCCAGGACAGGTGTTCTAGCCATTAGAACCAGAAATGGACAACACATCAGTTACCACTCTGTCTAAACAACATTCCTAATAGTTGCTATATTCTTCATACAAACATAGTTAACAGCCAAGAGCCAAATGTTCAAAGAAGGGATACTTTCAGATGGTTATCTTATGTGCTTCTGTGTATTTTTTAAAAGACGGGAAAATTTGTACATAATTATCAATAAGCTATAAGATATCCTCAATGTAATGATGACAGCTGGAGAAGAATCATCTTTTTCTTTATAAAAAATATTCTTCGAATAATTGTCTTTAAGAAGCAAAAGGTAACTGCAACTTCAAAAATTCAGTGTCCCTCAAAACCAAGCTTTGTCAGAGGAGAGAATTATGGCTCCATGTACAGGGTGGATTTGTCCCGGAGAACTAGTGAATGCTCAGAATTAGGGCCTGGCATTTTGAATCCTAGAGTTTATCATCACAGAAGCAAGTGTTTTAGGATTACTTCTGTTGCCCTCCTCTGCAAGAAACTGAACATGCATAATAGAGTTAAATATATTGTGTGGGGTTGGAATAAGGCAAGCTGTGGGAGAAATCATAGAGCTGGAGATCATCTTGTGCTTTCCAGAACCGTGAGGGGTTTTGGTCACCTGGAACAGGGCTCCAATCTATATTAGCACTGTGTGGTTGATCTTCCACTTCTCCTTGGTTTATATAAGTCTGTAAACATGCACCTGTAACTTTCTTCCAAAAGTAAAACCATACTTACTAGAAGAAAATTCTAACTTTATGGAAAACGAAAGTGTAAGAAGAATGTGACATGCTTGCAAAGTTGAGTGTTTTCTTTCTTAAATGAGGGGAAAACTATTTTATTACCTGCCTATGGGTCCACCTGGAACTAAAGGGATACTACTTTCCAACAAGGTGTATCTAGTAGGAGAGAAAGCCACCACAATAAATATATTTGTTAATAGTTTTTAAAGCTTGGTTCACTTTGTTTTCTTTGGTCAGATTTATAGACTCGCAAACTAGGAAAAGGGAATCTGCTCTATGGACCTGTGTCCTATAAATTTAGAAGATAGGACTCTCAGTGTCTCCTCCATAAATCCATCATTACCTGAGCCAATAAAAGCTTACTTACAGGATGCTAGGAGATATTTATTATTTTTTCTTACTTTAATAAAAACAAAAGTATTATGGGCACATGAGCCTACCTAGACGATCTCACTGACCCTTCCCCTTCGTTTCTTAGAGATGAGCACTTTGTCCCTCCTGCATCTTCAATATTTATCCTTTTCTTCTCCATATTTCCTCAGTCTATCGATCTCTTTTGGGAACTGGAGTCACTCTAGCAGGAAGCCTCAGCTATATTTCCCAGACGACCCAGGCAGGCCTGTGCAGAAGGAGGGAATCTCTGCGTGTGCGGTACAAACTCTCATGACCCACTTAGCCTTCTGCAACGACATGAGATGGGCAGCCACTCTGGGTAGCATGGTTCCAGCCCGCTCAAGTTCACTGCCTCCTGAAGAAACTGCACTGAGTTTGCCTTCTGCCTGTCTGTCTCTGGGCATCTTTTCTTCACCTACTGTACAGCTCATGTGGGCCACTTGGCTTAAATGGTTTTCCACTTTTCTTTTAAGACATAAAAGTTTGAAATAGTGTATACCTGTTTCTTATTCTGGTGTTTCTTTTCTCATCTGTGTGCCATAAGTTTTCCAGTCAACTGGAACCTTCTATTTAGAAGAGTTCTCATTCAACCTTCATGTAAGCTTATGTTACTCAAGGGGTTCAGATCTTACTCTATAGAATTTTGTTAGGTGGAAATATGTCTCCATTTAAGAACTTACCATTTTGGTGTTATTTTGTTGAATGTGGGCCACCACCATATTTTTTCATATACTTCTCTTCATCAATATCTTCATTCTTCCACCAACACTTCCTGGTAAGGTCTAGAAAAAGACTACAGTCCACCAAGACAGAGCAAACAAAGAAGAATTATTGTCATGTCTTCCAATTTGGCCCTCTATACTACAAAGCATTTACATCTTTGATTCAAAATGTAAATATATTAAGTACAACAGAAAACAAATTATAGCTAACATTAATCATATTCTGTAGAATATACATGATAATAACTTCTATTAAAATTTCAATCCACCTGGGTAGATCCTTAAGCATAAGAAATCATATAATACTCAAATAAGCAGTCCTCCTTGATCAAGGTCTCAACACTGACTTATGGAAAACTTCTTGAATGCACCCTAAAAGGTATTGCTAATAGTAATAAATGTTCAGCAAATTCTTCATACAGAAATATAATTCAAAGAGTACATAACATATCTGTCAGTATCTACTTCATACCCCACACTACTTTCCTAATTCTACCTATAAAACTCCAAAGTTTTATATAGCTGTTTTATAGCCTGAGCAGTTGTCCTGGTAGATCTGCACTCAATGTATGTCACTTAACCCCTTGTGGCCTCCATTTTTTCATTGTAAGAAGAAAGGGCATAGAGGATGGAGATGGGTCCCAGGCCAGAGGACATTTGGCTTTTTTTTCCACATTGTGGTGACGTTCCTTGTGAATATTCACTGGTGAACATGTCCTTTGGGAATGATCCACACTGTTTTTCAGGAAAGTGGAAATGTGTAAGATGAGGCAGACATAACTCTACTACTGCAGTGTGACTGAGTCACCCTAGCTAATATTAGTGTTATTCAAGTACTGAAATGAGTGACAGAGGGAAGGAAAGGTGTGTAAAATAGCTACTGCCAAGAATGGGGGCTGATCCTCACAAAACTAATGGGAAAAAAAACATGGAGAATGTGAAGTATCTGGATGTAGTCAGGCAATGTTAATGCTTGAATTCTGCTCTTCACAAAGTTATAATTTAAGCAAGCCTGAACCAGGTGTATGGCCTTTCACAGTCTCTGTTCTTTCTAGGAAGAATTCAATGAGAATAAAATGATCATGACTCAGCATAAAAACAACTATTCTAAAAACAAGTAAATTTCATACACACAAAAAAATAGTATCTACAAGTCAAACAGGTAGATCAACTTTATTTTTTGATTAACATACAGATTCTCAACAAGATTGCATAATGATTTCAAGAAATAAATATAAATTCAAGAATTGTGAAAACAGACCAGTAGTTACCCAAGGATGAATACCAATTTACTATTTGCCTTTGATCTTTAAAGCTAGAAATGATTATTCTATAGAATATGCACATTTTATAAGTAGCCACATAGATATTTCATATCTTTTGGAGATGTGTTTCAACAGCAAAATGACTGGATAAAGTTTTTCTTAGTACTGCAACTGTTTTTAGGCAAATTAAGGTGAAACTAATTCTTTCTCAGGCAAATTCATTGTGAGGGGTAACTCCCATGCTGAAGGAATGTGTGTGAAATTTATCTTCCACTAAAAAGTTAATTAAAGCTGTTGGTCAGATCAATTGAGAAATCCCATTTTAATTCTTTTTTAGCATATATTAGTTGTGTACCATAAAGGTTTTCCTTAAATGCCCATACATTTTCACATGTGTGCATAAGTTATCTTGATCATATTCACATTCCATTACCTGTTCTTATCCACCTCCTACTCTTGATACTCTCCTCCTCCTGCTCCTCCTCCTCCTCTTCTTCCTCCTCCTTCTCCTCCTCCTCCTGCTCCTCCTCCTCCTCCTGCTCCTTCTCTTCTTCTTCTTCCTTGGAAATGGGTCCCCTTTTACTCTTATGTCCTTCTGTTTTGTTCTGTTTTCGTTTGGTTTATTTTGTTTTGTGACCCACTGAGTTTTGTTATGGTTACTCACAGCAGCTTGGGTGAGGGCTGGTTTAAAGGTACATGGACATCTTGGCCACTAGCTGCACCATTGCAGAAAACTTACTTTCTTGCACCCATTAACGGTTATAAATCCGATCTCCCCTTCCCCAGTGATAGGTTGTTGGTGAAACTAATCTCATACAGATCTTATGCAGACAATCACAACTGCTATGAATTCCCAAGTACCTAGAATTTAACCCTGACTCTTCCATCAGCTCCTAGACTCTACCTACACTTCTTTCATGATATGCTATGAACTCCAAAGAGAGTGACAAAATAAATGTCCCATCTATCATTGAGTCTTCAATAGTAACTCAGGAAAAAAAAATCCCATTATAAACAATGACACCAGGGTTCTGTCTGCACCAGTAGTTGATCCTGTGCCACACCTCTCCATACCCAAATACTATGAGGAAACAGCTGGTCTCCCCAGGAGTGTGGACACTCCTGTGAGCACAGGTAAGACTACCACTTCTGCTCTGAGAGACCGGCCCCAGAGACCTTAGGACACAGAAAATGAGGAGCAGCCTGGGATAGGATCCTTCCCGTTTCCATCTGCCATGGAGCTGATCCTGTGCCTCAGTGCCCAGAGCTGATCCTGTGCCACTGTGCTCCATACACAAATACCATTGGGAGAGAGCTGAACTCCCAAGAATACCAGCACACCTGTGAGCACATGTAAGACTACCACTACTGCGAAAACTCCTGGCCCAAGAGGGGCTCACCCAGAGCCATCAGGATACAAGAACCAAGGACAAGAGCCTGAGACAGGATCCTTGAGTTTCTGTCTGCACCCCCAAGTTCAACCTGTGCCACAGCTCCCATACCCAAATTCCTAACAGAGAGAATTGATCTCCCAGGATTACTGACCCACAGGCTTGCAGGAGGGGCAAACCACAGTCAGCTAACACAGCTAACACCAGAGATAACAAGATGGGAAAAGGAAAGGGCAAGAACATGAGCAACAGAAACTAAGGCTACTTGGCATCATCAGAAACCACTTCTCCCAACACAGCAAGTCCTGGATACCCCAACACACCAGAAAAGCAAAACTCTGATTTAAAAATCACATCTCATGATGATGATAGAGGACTTTAAGAAGGACATATTTAACTCCCTTAAAGAAATATAGGAGAACACAAATAAACAGATAGAAGCCCTTAAAGAAGAAATATAAAAATCCCTTAAAGAATTACAGGAGAACACAACCAAACAGGAGAAGGAATTGAACAAAACATTCCAGGATCTAAAAATGGAAATAGAAACAATAAAGAAATCACAAAGGTAGACAATCCTGGATAGAAAACCTAGGAAAGAGATCAGGAGTCATGCATGCAAGCATCACAAACAGACTACAAGAGACAGAAGAGAGAATCTCAGGTGCAGAAGATACCATAGAACATTGCAAGAAAATGCAAAAACCTCCTAAACTAAAACATCCAGGAAATTCAGGACACAAGGAGAAGACCAAACCTAAGGATAATAGGCATAGATGCAAATGAAGATTCCCAACTTAAAGGGCCAGTAAATATCTTCAACAAAATTATAGAAGAAAACTTCCCTGAACTAAAGAAAGAGGTGCCCGTGAGCATACAGAACTCCAACTATATTGGAAAAGAAACTCCTCCCGTCATATAATAGTCAAAACAACAATTGCACAAAACAAAGAAAGAATATTAAAAGCAGTAAGGGAAAAAGATCATGTAACATTTAAGGCCAGACCTATCAGAATTACATTAGAACTTCTCGACAGATACTATGAAAGCTAGAAGATCCTGGGCAGATGTTAAACAGATTCAAAGATAATACAAATACCTAGAAAAACTCTCAATTACCATAGACGGAGAAACCAAGATATTCCATGAGAAAACCAAATTTACACAATATCTTTCCACAAATCCAGCCCTACAAAGGATAATAGATGGAAAATACCAACACTAGGAGGGAAACTACACCCTAGAAAAAGCAAGAAAGTAACCTTTCAACAAACCCAAAAGAAGATAAATACACAAACAAAACAAAACAAAACAAACAAATAAAACATCAAAAATAACAGGAAGCAACAGTCACTATTCCTTACTATCTCTTAACATCAATGGACTCAATTCCCCAATAAAAACACATAGAATAACAGACTAGATATGTAAATAGGACCCAACATTTTGCTGCATACAGGAAACCCACCTCAGTGTCAAAGACAGACACTACCTCAGAATAAATGGCTGGAAAACAAATTTCCAAGCAAATGGTCCCAAGAAACAAGCTGGAGTCGCCATTCTAATATCGAATAAAATCAACTTTAAACCAAAAGATATCAAAAAGGATAAAGAAGGGCACTTCACACTCATCAAAGGAAAAGTCTACCAAGAAGAACTCTCAATTCTGAAGATCTATGTTCCAAATGCAAGGACACCCACATTCATGAAAGAAACTTTACTAAATCTCAAAGCACACATTGCACCTCACACAATAATAGTGGGAGAATACAACACCCTACTCTCATCATGGAATCACAAACCAAACAGAGACATATTGAAACTATCAGAAGTTATGGACAAAATGAATTTAAGAGATATCTATAGAACATTTCATCCTAAAACAAAAGAACATACCTTCTTCTCAGTACTTCATGATACCTTCTCCAAAACTGACCCTATAATCGGTCACAAAACAGGTCTCAACAGATGCAAGAATATTGAAACAATCCCATGCATCTTATCAGAGCTCCATGGACTAAGACTGGTTTTTAATAGCAACAAAAACAACAGAAAGCCCACATACACATGGATGCTGAAAAACACCCTACTCAGTGATTACTTGGTCAAGGAAGAAATAAAAAAGAAATTAAAGATTTTAGAATTTAATGAAAATCAATGCACACCATACCCAAACTTATGGGACACAATGACAACAGTGCTAAGAGGAAAACTCATAGCTCTGAGTGGCTCCAAAAAGAAACTGGAGAGATCATACACTACCCGCTTAACAGCACATCTGAAAGCTCTAGAACAGAAAGAAGCAAATACACCCAAGAGGAGTAGATGGCAGCAAATAATAAACTCGGGGATGAAACCAACCAAGTAGAAACAAAAGGAACTATACAAAGAATCAACAAAGCCAGGAGTTGCTTTTCTGAGAAAATCAACAGGATAGATAAACCCTTAGCCAGACTAACCAGAATGCAGAGAGACAGTATCCAAATTAACAAAATTAGTAATAAAAAGGGATATATAACAACAGACACTGCCGAAATTCAAAAAATCATCAGATCCTACTACAGAAGCCTATTATCAACAAGACTGGAAAATCTTGATGAAGTGGACAATTTTCTAGACAGATACCAAATACCTAAGAAAAATCAATATCAGAGAAACCATCTAAACAGTCCCATAACCCCTAAAGAAATCAAAGCAATCATTAAAAGTTTCCCAACCCCCCCCCCAAAAAAAAAAACAGGACTAGAAGGGTTTAGTGCAGAATTCTATCAGACCTTTAAAGAAGACCTAATACCAATAGGTCTTCAAACTATTCCACAAAATAGAAACAGAAGAAACACTACCCAATTCATGAAGCCACAATTCTACCATGTATTCTCCCTTGGAGACAGAATGGTTTCTGTCTAATTAGGAATCTCTCACAATTTCCTTTCATAGAGGACTTCATAAGAGATTTTTTTTTCTACTTCTATCATGTTTAATGTTCCAAAAAGATTTTAAAAACTGGTAGAGTGCATATTACTTTTTGCTTCATAATATGTCATGTATATTTAAGAGGCATTTAACTATTGTAAATTATTTTGATGACTTCAAAATGTCAATACTGAGCTGTATATTTTAAAATAAATTTTGTTAGTTTAATAAAAAGTGAAAAAATAAATAATGATACCTATTCTCACTAACAGATTATTGTTTTATTCCAATGTCCTTGTTGTTGTTTGTTTCAATTTTTAGAAAAAGAGAAAGAAACATCTGGGTCTCTTTTATGTTCAGTAATGTTCTCAGTAAGATCATACAATTCTGTCAAAATCCCTCTAAAGAAGTTATTGCTATCCATGTTTCACAGATGAGAGACTTAAGACACAGAAAAGTATCCATCATTCGCTAGATCATATGCTGTAAGCCTGGAAGTCTACCTATATGTGGCCTCCATTTGCCATTATCTTTTAACATCATTTAATTTTAGTTGCACGGTTGCCTATAACATTTCATGATCTAAGAATCTACCTCATGAAGAGATCAAGACATCCTATTGCATATCCCAGCAAGAACTTGCTGAAAGGACACTGATATAGCTATCTCTTGTGAGACTATGCCAGTGCCTGGCAAATATAGAAGTGGATGCCTACAGTCATCTATAGGATAGAACACAGAGACCCCAATGGAGGAGCTAGAGAAATTACCCAAGGAACTGAAGGGGTCTGCAACCCTATAGG
>NC_034610.1:51878954-51908436 GCF_900095145.1 Mus pahari | reverse complement strand
AGAGAGAGAGAGAGAGAGAGAGAGAGAGAGAGAGAGAGAGAGAGAGAGAGAGAGAGAAGCTCCAAGATAGCAATGACTTTTATTCCTAGCCACTATGATACGGGGATGAGAGATAACTGACTAATACAAATATCCCATTTTCTAATATACTAACAGCATAAACATTTCAGCAGACAAAATTACATGAGCATAAAATAATCTGGCACATAAACAACTTCAGTATCTGGAGTTGTGGGTAATGAAATATTGCCCCAAAATTGGAGATGTTAAGATTGACTAGGCAGATAAAGGTGCTTACCACTGAGCCTGATAAAGTAAGTTTGACCCTGTGAACTCACATAGTGGAAGGAGAGGACAGACTCATGAAAGTTGTTTGCTGACTTCTACATGTGCTCTGTGTCATTCAACACACACACACACACACACACACACACACTCACTCACACACCCATACACAAAAACACACTCAAATACACACACTCACACACACATTCACACTAGCACACACACACACACTCACACACCATACACAAAAACACACTCAAATACACACACTCACACACACACATTCACACTAGCACACACACACATTCACACTAACACACACTCACACACATACACACAAACACACTCACATACACACTCACACACACACTCATACTAGCACACACTCACACACACATTCACACTAACACACACTCACACACATACACACAAACACACTCACATACACACACTCACACACACATTAACACACACAAAATCAATCAGTTAATCAAGAGAGACTACAAGAGATTAAACTTTTTTTTATTAGATATTTTCTTTATTTACATTTCAAATGCTATCCCGAAAGTTCCCTATACCCTCCCCCACCCCTGCTCCCCTGCCCCCACTCCCCCTTCTTGGCCCTGGCCTTCCCCTGTGCTGTACAGAGATTAAACTTTTACTCATAAAGGTGGAGAGTGGGCAGATATCAGGAAAGTCTTAGCTTTTGATATTGAACAGACTGCTTTTCCTCCTCCATTTCTCACTGGGGATTTTATTCTTAGAGAACAGTATTCAGAGCCATTCCCAAAATGAGTGAATGAAAGTGCTAATGCCCGAGATGAGCAAGCCCAACGCCTCTGGTTCTCTGTAGCATTGGAGTTGCACCACCACAAACATCATGAGAAGAACTGTAAATATTATGATACCCAAAGACAATAAAATAAACTCTACTAATTATTGATGCTTGAACTGGAGTCCTTTGTGATTCACTGAGTGTGACCAGATGTGACCATCCTGGACCTGCTTGGCCCCAAGCTGCCAACCATCTGACCTCAGTACCTTAAAGTCTCTAAAGAAGAAGAAGCAAGATTTCAAATGTCCCAGAAAGATATATTTCAGTCTTATCCAAAGCAGCAATGAGTGTAATTTATGACCCTGAAGGACATGGACAAGCGGGGCCAGTGTGTGAAGGTGAGTCAGCTGCAAGAAAGGAACTTCTTGTGTTCTTGATTACCAGATTCCCTTTTAATGCTAGAGTTTTTTCAGTGAGGTGAGAGAGGAGGAAATTATTGCACATAGTCAACATATTCCCTTGTTGACTGTGGAATGCTGAAAAAACATTCACAGCTTGTTATATACACATGAAAGGGTTAAGAAAATACGTGAGTTCTGTATACAGAATATCATATAGAACCTGTACTGGCTGGTTTTGTGTGTCAACTTGTCACAGGCTGGAGTTATCACAAAGAAAGGAGCTTCAGTTGGGGAAGTGCCTCCATGAGATCCAGCTGTGGGGCATTTTCTCAATTAGTGATGAAGGGGGAGGGTCCATTGTGGGTGGTGCCATCCCTGGGCTGGTAGTCATGGATTCTATATGAGAGCAAGCTGAGCAAGCCAGGGGAGGCAAGCCAGTAAGAAACATACCTCCATGGCTTCTGCATCAGCTCCTGCTTCCTGACCTGCTTGAGTTCCAGTCCTGACTTTCTTTGGTGATGAACAGCAATGTGGAAATGTAAGCTGAATAAACCCTTTCCTCCCCAACTTGCTTCTTGGTCATGATGTTTTGTGCAGGAATAGAAACCCTGACTAAGACAGGATCCAAAAGGAAAGAAATAATTTTAAACATTTTAAAGAAAGAAGGAAATCATTTTAGAATACATTTGTCTAGATTCTCTAGATATTATTTATACCTCCATATTTACATAATCAAATCCATGATGGTTAGAACAGATTGTTAGAACAGTTAAGGCCTTTAAATATGTTAAACATATTTAAAGACCTTAACAATTTTCTTCCATGCCTACACCTTTTCCATACCCCTTTCCAAGAAATAAGTCAAGTAGATAACAGATAAAGACCAAATTAATAAAATATAATTAGCAATTGATAAGTTATAAAGTAAAGTTGCTTTAATCAGGAGCGTATGGTCCATGTTTAGGGTGCTCACTTTGAAACACAAAAATAAAACAAGGCAATAGACACACTTTTCACCCATCAGAAAGGTGTCATGTAAATAAACCAAGGTGTTTGTGATACCCCCGGTTAAGCTGACAGAGTAGATCTGAATATTGTAAAACTAAAGTCCATCTTAAACATCCAACAGAGTTGACAGTTATGATGGCTAGCCATAGGCGACTTGTTTGTCAAGGGGACTCTTCTTGGGAGTTAGATCATTACAGTTCCTCAGAGAAAAAGTGTCAGTGCTGCCTTTCCTTCTGTCCCTTGGAAACACAAGAAGCAATCAGTATGTTACAAATGAGTTAAAAACACTTCAGAAAACATCCCTCCCCAGACTGCCCTTCAAAGAGAAGAAGGAGAGGGCTGATAGTTGAAATCAGGGTTCCTCACAGAACCAGGCTTCTGCTTAGGGCTTCACTGCCAAGTCAGCTGAATCCTAGGGGCAAGTGTCTGGAGCACTTCCTAGGCCTTCCCTGGATCTCAGATTCCTAATGTCCCTAGCCTTTTACCAACACACTGGATTTCTTATGAGGAAAACCAAGCACACACTGAGGAACACAGCAAAGTGAATTAAGGAAAACAGCCTTCTGAGGCCAGGGATAATGTTGCTTTTATTATAAAATGTTTGTTGAAATAAATGCTGATCAACATCAATTACCAAAGTGGGCCTCCGGTAGCCAAGGGAAGGAAATGAGCACTTGGCTGAGATGCCTCTTTCTGCCTTTACAGTTCAATGCTGTTCTAGTCTGCAATTCATAAGAAGGGTAAGAGAATCTTTCATCTACAAGTATCTCCATCCAACTTGGTTCACAAGCAGAGATGGACATCTGTGGCCTCCATGTTCTCCTGGCCTAAATTTCCTTTGAGAAGCATCAGTGTCCCTGTCAACATACAGCCAAACGTTCTCCATCCTGGTTGCTGTGAAAAAGTTCATCTACTCCTGTCTCAACTCTGATGGCAGCCAGACTCACAAGCAAATGTGTCTAGTCTGTGATCCATGCAGCCGTGGTTTTCTCCCACTTCCTGTGCAAGGTAACATGAATTGTACAAAACTTCCAGTACTAAAAACACAAACAGAAAGGAAAGAATGAAACGGAGTGAGACATAATGAAAGGAAATGAGGGGTAGTAGGGACACCCTGGAGGAAGCCAGACACGCCCTTTCTCTGGTACTTATGTAGCTCAGCCAACATCCAAAGTAAACTTTCTTCGCCTCAAGAAGCTGTCTGACTATAAATAAACTCCCTGATGTATCTCTAAGACATGAACATCTTGGACTGTCACAATAAACATTGCAAAATAAATATGAAATAACATCTGGAGGGAAGGCTTTGCACGCGGTGGGGTGAGAGGGGGAGCTGACTTTTCTTAGTACTGCTAACAGAGAATGGATGACTCTTTTGAGAAATGGTCTCCACTATTGACCAAAGCAAACCAAAGAGTAAGTTGATTTTACTTCAGATTTTAAAAGTAATACTGTCTGCAAAATCTCTTCTCTCTTGTTGGGTTGATCTTGGTAAAACATGCTAATTCTCCTGTTTTCTATTATTTGAAACCAGTATAGTAAGCATCCCTTTACGAAGCCAGCCAATTTAGATATGAAAATTGTTCATAGTTAGCTTTAGTTATCCCTGTAGTTGGCATAAAGAAAAACTATGCTTTCTCTTCTGAATTAAAAAAAAAATTCACAAAGTCTCAACTATAATGTGCCAGCAAGGTACAGCAGTACTATTGTGGTTATGATATTCAACACTTCTCGTCATAGTAAGCAAAGGGAGTAAGCTTCGTGGACTTCCTGCATTCATTCAAATGTGTGTCTGTTGCCCCCCTCATTCAATTAATGTTTGTAAAGAGACTACATGATGACCAAGCTTCCTTCTTATGCAGTAGAATGCCTCAGTCACTCTAGGTAGTCTTACAATTATGTAGATCCTTGTCCCCTAAGTCCTTTCACTTACTCTATATAATGCTCTAAATAAGATCTTTGTAGATAATTCATTAAGCATTATATCTCTGATACCAATGAAATGAAAGCACTAGAAATGTATATAATGCGTGTATGAATTATAGTACCCCCTCAAAATCACTAGGTATTATTAATAAGATCCAATAAAATTATAACAACCATCTGGCTGGATGTCTCTGTTAAGAGTACTTTTCGTTTATGCAGAGGACCTGTGTTCAATTCCAAGCAGTACATGCAACTTGCCAGTGCCCATAAAGGGATCTGACACACTCCTCTCACTTCCATGGGCACCAGGCATGCACATGGAACACAGGCATGCATGCAAGCCAAATATTCATACACATAAACTTTAATAAATTAAAAAGAAAATAAATAAAAGTAAATCTATCTCTAATTTATATACCCTTATTTATTTCTTTTTCCCAATCACAAATCTCAGTGTTTAAAAAAAAATTAGATAAACTTGCTACCAGAGAAAAAGTAAATATTTCTGAAGTATTTTGTTAAACGCATAGCAATATTTCACTTTGTAGAAATATTTTTAAAGTGCACGTGTCTCTCTCCCACAGAGTACCATTTGGCAGAGAAGGAACATTTAGCGGAGCCTGAGCCATAGTTTCATCTACTCACAGTCTGTTCCTAGTGACATGCAGTTATACATTCCTCAGATGTTCCAAAACAGCACAATGAGTTTCACTTTGACATTTTTTTTTTTTAACAGAAATAACCACTATATACCACACTCTCTGTCTTTGATTGAATTGACTTAATTGCTTCTGGTAGGTGGGTTGAATACAGGCTGCCCTAAATTCCAGACACTCTCTCCATAAGCATACCTAAGTAATGAGCTGCAACAAATTTAAGAGGCTCATCCTGATTTTAAGAGGCTCGTCCTGATTTTTCATAAATAATCATTTAAATAAAAACAAAGATGGGTTCATACTGAGATTTTTGAGAAGACTGTTTCCATTTTGTAACTACTTCTTAGTTTAACACAGCACAACATAACCAGTCAAAAATAAACATGCCATAATTCAATGCAAAGAATAGAAAAGGACAGAGAGGCAGAGAAAAAGGAGAAAAGAAAAGTAGCAGAGGCAGACAACACCAGTCTGTCCTGCCTGCCTTGTCACACAGTACTCTATTCAGAGCCTTCATAGAGTTTGCTCATCTGTCCTTTTTTTCTCTCCCAGTTATCCCACCCCATCTGATGGTCTCCAGGGACAACCAGATGCACCTTCTAGAGAAGCTGCCAGAATTAGTCAGATGGACTCTTTGGAGAACACTGGCATATCAGGTGGGGTGCTTGCAGGGCTGTTGGGTATGTTAGTGGGAAAAGCATGGGCTTTG
The DNA here is from genome assembly GCF_900095145.1 of Mus pahari. Taxonomy (NCBI): domain Eukaryota; kingdom Metazoa; phylum Chordata; class Mammalia; order Rodentia; family Muridae; genus Mus; species Mus pahari. The sequence goes on along the minus strand of NC_034610.1, from coordinate 51,902,676 downwards.
GGAACAGAAAGACACACACTTTAAATCTCTCTACTGTTGATCCTGTAACATTGGAAAAAAAATGATTTAAGCTCTGATTCTTAGTATCTTTACATATAAAATGAGCAATGTATTACTGTGTAGAGTGACTGTATGGGATAATGAAAGAAAATACAGAGCATGTGAATCACAAGATAGGCCCTCCATGAAACTACTGCTGGTTAGGTTTGCTACTGTTTAAAAGAGAATTTCTAAGTCAGTCTAACAGAAGCACATACACAAAGGTATATGGGCACATACATGCATACATTACATACACAAGACTGTATTCCCCTCATATCTGTTTGGCAGGCAGTGATCTGTCTCATGTCCATAAGACAATCTGTCATCTTTGAATCTGTCTAGAAGAACACCCATATGTATCCACATGCTGTTAACACGTTCTTACTAATGTGCAGAACTACGGGGTATTTGAGCAAAATGAGCCCATCACTCAGCAGTGCATGGAAGAGACTTCAAGAATGACTGTCCATGAGCCTGACCCTGCTCCTCAATTTCCCTGTTTTTCTTTGCTTGTGAAGCAAAGTAGAGGAATGATGATACATGAGGTGTTCCTGGCCATGAGAAGAGATAAGATGTAAATAAAGGAGAATTTGTACTCAGAGGAATTATGAACTCTGGTAAGAAATGTAGTATGTATGTAGGCAAGATACCAAAGACAATTAATGTGTGTGTGTGAGAATATATGCATATATATGTGTGTCCTTCCCCCAGCCTTGAGCAGGCTAAATCAGACCTTGTTTTGTCACAGTCGTCTAGCCCACGTAGGATGGAGTCTTCCAATCTAGGTGAAGCCTATTTTCCTGCCACATCTGCAGCTTCCTGCAAGAAGCCACTACCTGCTGAGCAGCTGAGCTTGTTTTCCTGACCAAATCCTGGCAAAGTGATGAGATCCTGGCAAGGTGGGGGATGGGTTTCCCTTTAAATTCAGACTTAAGAATTAAACATGGGGCCTCGATCAGAAACTTTTTCTTGGTCTCACTCCTCTCTCATCTGTCCTTCCCATCTGTCCCCAGCTTTCCTTCCAGGTACCCAGTTCTCCATGGCCACTGGCCGCTACAGGTGGTGCCTGAATATGGGGATTAGACATGGAGAGATCATCTGACAGATACTGTCTTGGTGGAGCTCCACAGAAAATGGAAGAAGATGGTATCCTGCACGGTATGCAACATACAGCATTGATGCTAGAGCTAGCTTTAATTTCATGTTTTTGAAATTGTTGTAGGTGCAAAAGGATATGGACTAAGTTGAGGCAATGTTGACCCAACATTGATCCCACTTAGGAGTTGACAGTGGAAAATGGGACTGGAAATTTCTAAACAGGCATTTGTCCACAGCCTTCAAGGGCTGCTTCAGGTGAGACAGGTAGGGTTTGAAGAACAATTGTTAGAAGACTTTTCAGATGAGATAGATTCTTGCTGCCCATGGTTTCAAGAAGAAAGAAGTTTGGATAAGAGAACCTGGGGGAAAAATTGGAGAAGCTCTGGGAAACACTCAGGCAGATAATATCACCCTCTACCTCTGGGAGCTAATAAAAGATGCTATTGATGAAGAGACCTTGTAGGCATCAGACAGTGTTCAGGGAGCCCTTGGAGAATCTCAGGAAGAACGCCTGCCAGAGAGGGCTTTCTCAGAAAAGTGCCCTCTCAACCCTAAATTAGAAAGGTACAGAGACACTAATGATAAGCTTACATCAAAGGAAAAGGTCCATTCAGAAAAAAGGAGCCGACAATTATTATGATTATGCCTCCTTGCACACCTTTTGCTCTACCTATGGCCTCTCCTGCAGGAGATGCTGCCCAGATGGACATACAATTAAATAAATTAGAGTTTGAAATTAAGCTGCAGAAATTGACTCCTGAGCACAGGAGTTAAAAATGGTGTCAAGTACAGGGAAGAGCAGCAATTCTGAGATACACCAATTGCTGCTAGAAAGAGCTGTGAGTCAGGCTCTCAGGAAAGGGCAGGACACAGCTGACATGCTAGCTTTCCCTACAGTTGAGATAATTGACCAGTAGAACAATAAAGTCAGACAATATCAGACTTTGGAGTGCAGGGTGATAAAGGAGTTAAAAACAGCTGTGGCACAGTATAGCCCTACAGCTCCTTTTACACAAGCTTTATTGGAAACTGTGATGGAGTCAAATTTAACCTCCCAAGATTGGAAGACTCTATGTAAGGCTACTTTGTCAGGAGGAGACTTCTTACTTTGGAGTTCTGAATGGCATGAAGTTAGTTAGGAAGAGAAGTGCCGTGATGAATGCTCAGACAGGTAACCCAGATTGGGATGCTGACATACTTTTAGGAGAAGGTCAATATGAAGGCAATGCTAATCAGATTGGGTTTCCTGTCAGAGTGTATGCACAGGTTTCAATGGCTGCCCAACATGCTTGGAATCAATCACTGACTAAGGGGATCTCAGTGGAAATTTAGCTAGTATTATACAGGCTCCTGATGAACTTTTTCAGAATTTTGCAGACAGGCTACTAAAAGCAGTTAGAATATTTGGAGATTCTCAAGCTTGGAAATACTTCTGTTACACAATTGGCTTATGAGAATGCTAATGCAACATGCCCCACTGCTATTTGACCATACAAAGCACAGACAGACTTAGCTGGGTATATTCATCTTTGTGCAGAGATTGGGCCTTCATACAACCTTGGCCATGGCCACTGCTTTGCAAGGAACCACTGTGAAAGAAATGCTTGTACAGAAACAAGGGAATAAAGTGTGCTTAAATGTGGAGGTTTTGGTCATTTTAAAAGTAATTATCCTAGGAACAGAGGTGCTGCAAGCAGGCAGTCAGGCTACGCCCCAGGAGTTTGTTCTTGATGCAGGAAGGGTAACCACTGGGCCAGAGAATGTAAATCTATGACAGATATTCAGGGTCATCCCATGTCAGGAAATGAGCAGAGGGGCCAGCCTCAGGACACCAGATGCCCACAGCAAGCAGCTTATGGGGCCATGAAGCTGCTGCCAGGCCAGGGAAATCCATTTTTTAATTTATCAGGGCAACCCAGGAAGTGTAGGATTGGACCTCTGTTCCACCACATACACAGTATTATCCACAGAAATGGGAGTTCAAACCATGCCTACAGGAATTTTTGGACCTTTACCTGCAGAAACTTGGGGATTTCTTCTAGGACTAAGCAGTACTATTGTAAAAGGACTGCAAATTTATCCAGGTATTATAGATAATGATTATAAGGGAGAAATTAAAATTATGGCTGCTTCTCCTCATGGAGAATTGGATGAGCCAACCAAAGACTTGCTCAGCTTATTGTGGTTCCCTTGCATCTGCTACCTTCCAGATTTGTTAAGAGTGAGAGAGAACAGATTGGCTTTGTTTCCTCTGATGTTTACTGGGTTCAATCTATTACTAGTAAGAGGCCTAACCTTAAATTAATAATTGAAGGAAAAAGCTTTGAAGGATTAAAAGATACTGGGGCTGGTGTAACAATTATTAGAGAACAAGATTGGCCTTCAACTTGGCCTTTATCTGATATGCTCACTCACCCCCAAGGGATTGGTTATGCCAATAACCCAAAAAAAGCTCTTAACTTCTAACCTGGAGAGATGAGGAGGGCAATTCAGGACAAATTCAGCCTTATGTTATTTCAAATTTGCCTACTACCCTCTGGGGAAGAGATCTCTTATCACAGATGGGCCTTATAATGTGTAGTTCTAATGAGTCAGTGACTAAGCAGATGCTAGGACAAGGATTTTTGCCTGGTCAGGGGCTAGGAAAGGAAGGACAAGGTATTAAGACTTTTGAAGGTCCTAAACCTCACTCTAACACTAGAGGCTTGGGGTAGTTTCTGTAATGGCCACTATCTTGCCTGCATCCCAGGCTGATAAAGTTCAATGGCTCAATCGTATTCCAGTGTAGTTTGGTCAGTGGTCTTTATCTAAAGAAAAAATAGAAGACCCCTCTTTGCTAGTGCAGTAGCAGCTAGAGGCAGGGCATCTAAGACAATCTCAGTCACCATGGAATACTCCAATATTTGTTATCAAGAAAAATCTGGTAAATGGAGATGGTTACAAGATCTAAGAAAGGTTAATGAAACCATGATACTTATGGGAGCTTTAAAACCTGAGTTTCCATCTCCAGCGGCTATTCCTAAAGGATACTATAAAATAGTGGTAGATTTGAAAAATTGTTCCTTTACTATTCTTTTGCACCCTGAGGATTGTGAAAGATTTACTTCAGTGTTCCTTCTACTAATTTTAAGGAACCTTTGAAAAGATATTAATGGACAGTTCTTCCTCAGGGCATAGTTAATAGTCCTACCTTATGTCAAAAGTTTGTGGCCCAAGCCATTCAGCCTATAAGATAGCAATGGCCAATGATATACATCATTCTGCTAAGAATGAGTAAGAAAGACAAAGAATGAGCAACATCTTGGGACAGTGAAGTGTAAAACTGTAGGCAAATCCACAATGAATGGAGGCTGAGTCTACGTAGAAAAATGCCGAAGTGGGGAACAGATGCTTGGAAGCATTGAGAGGTAGTAGTCATGATACATGGCATCAAGAAAGAGAAAGCAGGCAAGCCCAAGAAATCCTGATTTGAAAGGAAGAAATGGACCAAGTAAAATGGTCAATTCTTAAACATTAGTAGAAAAAAAAATAAATTACAAAATAATCTGAGACTTGGGAAACAAACAGTATATAGATCAAGACAACGGTGGCACTGAAACATTGAGGAGAGCAGCAAATTCAATAGCACAACAAACCTATTTAATATTGATGCCCCCCTTGGAACTGCCAATATGAGAACCTTTCATGTCAAGACAATGGTGGCACTGAAATGTTGAGGAGAGCAGCAAATTCAATAGCACAACAAACCTATTTAATATTGATGCCCCCCCCCCGGAACTGCCAATATGAGAACCTTTCATGAATCATTTCAATAAGATCACAAGAGTAGAATGTTATGTTGAAAAGGGAGTTAAACATAAGGAATTTACAGGTGTAGGATGAAGGCAAGGCCAAAGAGAAGCTCTGCCACTAGTGGGAAAGCAGGCACTCAAGGCAAGGCTGATTGATGGTATCATTTACTTAGGTCTGGTGTGGTCTATTGTTGGTGATGATTTAGGGGAGGTGCTACAAGTATATTTATTCAGCAACCATGATACATTTTAGAATTACAACACACAGTGGGGGAAAAAAACTTAATGTTCTTAAAGGGGTCTTCTTTATAAAGAAAGAAAGTAGACCAGAGCGTGTTATCCTATTAGGCGAAAGGCGGAAAGGAATGATATTATTTCTTTCTTGCCTTTTTCTGAGGTCTTAACTGAAGTAGAATTACCCCACTCTCCCTCCCTTTCTACCCTCCAGCCCCTTCCAGGTTCCCTGTCCTGAAACTTTCCTGTCCCTCTCCTCCTCAAGGTGACAGCTTCTTTTTCTTTTAGTATATTTCACATATTAAACAGGTGTTAGGACTATTACAGCCTGTGACAAGACCAGAAGTACAGCTAAAACTGCTCATTGTAATGGACAAATACCATTTTCAACAGTATTTCCATCTGACTTGCCCCAACACAACTTTCCAGTTCTCTCTTTTTGTTCTCTATAATACTTAACAATTCCAGTAAGAACATATTCCTGTCTTCTCTTTTAGCTCTCTCTCCCTCCCTCTCCTCCCTCCCTCCCTCCCTCCCTCTTTCTCTCTCTCTCTCTCTCTCTCTCTCTCTCTCTCTCTCTCTCTCTCTCTCTCTCCTCTTTTTAAAGGAACATTTACTGAGCACCATGATCAGACATTTAGCAATCAACACCATAGTAAAAAGGATTACAGTAAAACCCTTTGTTTTGCTTTACATTTTCCACAGAACAGAAACTAAAATAACCTGTTATACAGTTTGTCACAAATAACAGTCCGAAAGATTTTGCCCACACACATTAGTCTTGTGTAAAGACATGTCTTCTTTGTAGCAGCTAACCCTGTTACCACTGAGTTCCCAAATCTGTTGTAACCTGTAGTTTCTCTGTTACTTCTCTGGCTCTACTCTACTCTAAATTTTGTTTTCTGGATGTAATTAGAAACTCCAGTCATTGCCATTGCTGCTGCTGCTGCTGCTGCTGCTGCTGGAACCTCTGCAGTCACCTTGATTTCTTGGTTTAGCAAAGTCGTGGCTTGCAGCATCATAAGCTTCAAAGTTTCCTCCCTTCATGGATCCAAACTCTAAAGACTGATGTTGCAATTGCCAAAATCACTGTACCTTCCAAAACCACCATAACTGTCTCCACTTCCTGTGTTGTTACAGCTGCTATAGCTGCCACGCCCCACCAAAACCACTGTATGATTTCCATAACCCTGCTGACCACTTCCACAGCCTCTGCTTCCTCCAGAGTAACCAGGGCCACCTTTTCCATAACCACTATCATAGCCAAATCCTTATAGCCATTCCCACTGCCATATCTACCACCATGTCGGCCACCAAAGCCACCACGATAACCACAGAAGCTTCCTCCTCGACCAAAATTGTCATGGCCACCAAAAACTCCGCCACAACCACCAACAAGCTTTCCAGAACACTTTGATGTCTCTGGCTGGACTAAGCACGAGACAGCTCTTACGTGGACAGAGGTTTTCTTACTTCAAAGTTGTGGCCATTCACAGTGTGGTATTTCTGAATGACAATCTTATCCAAAGAGTTATGGTCATCAAAGGTGACAAAAGCAAACCCCCTCTTTTTCCCACTGCCTCTAACAGTCATAATTTCTCTCACTTGTATTTTCTCAGACTGCTCAAAATAATCTCAAAGGCGATGTTCTTCAGTGTCTTCTTTCATACCACTAACAAAGATCTTTTTCACAGTTAAGTGGGCCCCTGGTGTCTGAGAATCTTCTCTTAACACAGCTCTCCTGGGTTCCACAGCTCTTCCACCTTTCTATTGTTCACACTGGAAAGGATGGAGGCCAGTCTCATCCTTTGACTTTTCTTGTACATCCCAATCATAGCCAATTAGCAAACTCAGTAACTCCATTTCTAAAACAGTGTGCAGCTGTGAACCTTTACTGGTAGATCTACTGCAGCTGCCTCCTTGCTACATCAACTTGTCTCAGCTGCTGCCTCCGTTTTGCTCCCCCAAATCTACTGTCCACCTAGAGCTATTCTGTTGAAACATCTTATGTATTGTGGAAAGTCCTCTGCAGAAATTCTTGAGTGCTCTACCAAGAGTAAAGTTTAAATCTCATCCGTATCCCCTCCTGCCTCCACTCCACTGTCTTTGAAAGCATTGTATTAGCTTGGAATCTTGCCTATTAGTGGTCAGAAGATGCAGCATGAAGTTTTATAAGAGTGCACAGCTGGCAGTTGCTAAATGTCTAAAATTCTGTTTGACTGAGGTATTTTAAGGTAGCTGAATGTATAAACTTGAGTTTGGCACATACTTTTAAACCAGTGGGGCTCAGCCACCTGTGAGGAAATAAATAAAATATGGACCAAGACACAAAGCCAGCTTTGTGTTATTTCTGTAACAAACATTAAGAGACTTTTTTTTGGCTATGTTTTAAAGTATTTTCTTTGAATTCTGACTACAATACATTTCCTAATAGTTTCATCTTTGACATCTTCATTTGTTCCTATTTCATTTTTATTCTGGAAGATTATCTTTAGGATGAGTTTATAGGAAACAAAGTGACTGTCATTTAGCAAGTGCTTAGTACAGTACAAATTAGTTTCTACTAAATTGTGTTTAAAGTTGAGAGTTATAGGAAATATGGAGAGAATTTCAGTGGAACATGATGACTCTCTAACAGGAACATGATGGTTCGTGTTATCCAGCTCATTCTGGCAGAAACAAAGGAGGAGGTTTTTGACGAAAATACAACGAAGCCCAGGGATATAACAGTGATCGTGGAAAGATAATTAAAAATTAGACTTAAAAATAATATGGAAAAATTGGATAAGACTCTAAAAACAGATTAAAGAAGCTTCTGGCTTAAGAGAGGAGGGTATAAGGTGGTACTATTTGCCAAGCCAGAAAAGACAGAAGGTATGTAAATTTAACACCAGGAAGATGACAATTCAGCTTGCTGCAGCATATGTTTGAAATCCTATATAGGGCACCAGAAATGAGTTTCATTTGAATTATTTTGAATTATCCATTAATTACAAAGATATGGGGAAAACTATGGTTAGAAGTTTAGATGTTAGAGGATCCTTGTTAAATGTGGTTAATGGACCAGAGTTTTTAATATGACAGATAAAGGAGGAGAATCAACTCAGTGATACCATAGAAACCATGCAAGGAAATGGCATCAGGAGGATGAAGGCAAGAATCTTGAACAATCAGAGGGCACATAAGGTAAAGACTAAAATTTACCTGTTGATTTTAGTAATCGGAAACATTTGCAAGGTGGGACTTGTGACTGAGACGACGAAGCACAGATTGGGATCAGAGAGTCTCAGGACATGGGAATATGATAAATGAGAGTCAAAGAAGAAAAATAAAAACCCTTGAAATATACCTGATTTAACTATGGTGCCTAAGAAATTGGAAGATGTGATCCAAACAACACATAGATGATACCCAATACATGGGGCAGCTATTTTTCGGTGGGAAGAATCCAGAAGTGGAAAAACATTCTTCCAAAAGGATCTGCATTTTCTCTCTGATGTAGAATTCATTTGCTAAAAATGATGGAGCACATCAAAGTAGTGAAGGCTCAAAAATATTATTGTGGGATACGAAAGAGGAAGTAGACAATGGATAGTTAGTAGTCTTACTGTGCAGTGCTAATAGCTCCACTGATGTAGGACACTATGAGTTTGTAGTGGCATCAAGCCATGCTGTCAAGGCATTTATTTTCATTGGGGTTTGGCAGCCAGATGTATGATGAGAAAGGGAGGGACTTGTTGATCTAGGGTTAGATCTGGGGTTGAGAAAGGGAGGGACTTGTTGATCTAGGGTTAGATCTGGGGTTTTAAGAAGGACAAAGGAGGACAACTTGCAGTCTCAAAAAGAGTTTTAAAAGTAATAAATCTCAAGACTTTGTACATGGGGTGCATAGCGTGGATCATTCATGGTCTCCTCTTAGCAAAAAAAGCTGTGTTGATTTGTGTCATTGATCTCTGTATGTAACATCAGAAAGATGAGGTAGGTAATACTTTGCCTGTTTATAAACCAGGAAAATCAGATTAATGATTAAATGAACCAAGTGTACAAATGAGTAATTAAGATAAATTTGACGCTGATATTATTACTAGAAGTCCAAAAAGAAGAGACAGCAGAAAATTGAGGTGATTGTGAAAACAAAAATGGTAAACTAGAAATAATGATCCCAAGCTGGTTAAGTCTGCGTTGGTAGTCAGCCGTAGTTATGCAGGTACTGAGGTGGGAGTGTTGGATTACTATCCATATGAAAGTGACAGTCATCAAGATAGAAGAGTAGTTCGTTTTTGTTTTTATTTATTGGATTTTTTAAATTTACATTTCAAATGTTAACCCCTTTCCCAGCCCGCCCCCCTCAGATGAATGGTTCTTAACCTGTGGGTCTCAACCTCTTGGGAATTGAAAGACCCTTTCAAGGGGTCGCATATTAGATATCCTGCATATCAGATATATATTATGGTTTGTAACAGTAGCAAAATTATAGTTATGAAGTAGTAAGAAAAATAAATTTGTGCTTGGGTGGGGTCACAATACAAGGTACTATATTAAATAGTCACATGACTAGGAGGGTTTAGAACCACTGTGGGCCTGAGTACCAGAGGCTTTCCACGGAAATCTGTAGCCAGGACTGGTGCGAGGGTTCCAGAGAAGGGAAGCAAATGCGGGCAGGGAGGGGAAGTTGCTTCCCCCGCTTCCTCTGCGCTGGTTGGCTCCACCTCCTTCCCTGCCAGGCCATAATTCCCTGCACTGAGTATGGTCAGGCCAGGCCAAAGAGAAGCCAAGACTAGCCAGTGAGGAGTGGGGCAGAGCCTCAGCTGGAGCTTTGGGAGAGCAGGTCTCTTCCCAAGTGTTACAGCTCTTGGGACAAAAGTCTAGGATGACAGATTAGTTCTCCCACACGTTTTATTCCCTGGATAGGATTTATATACAGTTCTGGGGATGCTTCAGGGTCTGACAGCAGGTACTTCACATTGGCTTGAGCTGAGGTTGGGGAAACCTTATTTGCATGTGGGAGGGCTTAAATTTCCATGGGGCAGAAAACTAGAATTCTAAATTTATCATTGGATCTGCATTGTAAACATTCCATTAGTCTTCTATTTTTTACTATTAAGTAATAAGTTAATGGAGAGAGTTTAGCTGCATTTTTGCTGAATATGAAAAGTACAAGATGGTTTGTATCAACAACCGACTGCATTAATAAAACATCCCATTTTTAATTGAATAGTTGAAAGCATGCCAATGTGGAAAAGAGTTATAAGCTGCTACATAATATAACAAGGTGAATTAATCAAGATTGCATACAGGGGGTTGCTACTGAACGTATTTGAAAAAGCAGAGAGCAGAAATTTATAATTCATATATTTAAAGTTGTAGTAAAGATACTTTACTAGGTAAAACATAAAGTTTTTATTCTTGTTTGTGATTTGAACTCCTAATTCAAATCTAGTTTGTAACTTGATGGAGTGAGAAATAACATCCATCAATCAAAATTAATATCAATATTAATGATATTATTTTTACATTTTATAGCATATCACATTTAAAATAGTCTCTTAACTTTATTCATGATTCCTTTATAAAAGAGTCCTCAATGAGTAAAAATTTCTATGATTATGTGAGTTTCTAATTAATTAAATCTTGTTGTTGGGCCATTTCATTTATGTATATAATTCACACTGATTATTCTCACCCCCCTCATCACTCTTAACTCCCACACACCCTTTGATCATCTACTCCCCTCTACAGGTCACTTTCTCCTGATCATATCTTCCTTCCCCCCCCTCTCTCTCTCTGTATTTTTGTAATCTACCCAGATTAACTATGGCCATCAGGGTGACTATGGGGATGGGATCATCCCATGGACCATCAAATGGAAGCTACTATGCTCAATAGTGGGGTACAGACCTGAAAATAGTGACTCCCCCTCTCCCAGAATCTATCATCCAATAGTTTAGCAGATAACAATACAGTCCCATGAGCTTCTCCACCATCCATGGCTAGCTATTGGACAGGCCAAGTCTTGGGCAGACACAGTACATGTAACCATAGCAGCAGTGAGTTCATGAATGCAATGTATTTTAAGGCTAACAACATTTGTTTGTGGATACAAGCATGGATGCTTAGAAGACAGTTTGATGTCATGTCCACATAGCTTAACAACAGTAGTAGCAATCCTCTTCTTAAATCTTTCTGTTGTTCTTCCTGCTTTAATGTCAACTGTGTTCTCTTGACCCTTGTAACTTAAGGTATCCTCTATCCCAAATACCAAATGCCTTCAATAACAAGAGTCTGAGGAGCCATTTTGAGCAATGGAAACATTCACTGACTGTGTAATCATGAGAGATCCAAATACCAAGAGAACCAGGTTTTGGTTTTGCTACATATGCCACTGTAGAGGAAGTAGATGCACTGCGAAGGCAGGACTCTGAGATAGGGCTTCGCATTTACTTTTTCTCTTCAAGCTTATCCTTTCTCCTCCATGTATAAAAGTGATTACTGAACATAAATGCTTTTTAAAAGTAATTTGATCCATGAAGAAAGATATAATGCAGAGCAAGCAATCTTACCCCCAATTGTAAAATAAAATAAGAGCAAAGGCAGATGGATCAGAATGGTGTAGATTCTCTGATACTCCTATGCTTCAAAGGGTTTTACAGCTCTGGCTACATCCATAATGCATGACACAAGCAGAAATTGCATAAGGCTTGCAAAAATGCAATATAAACACCAGAGTGCATTTATTTTTGAAAAATCTATTTTTCAGTTTTGCTTTATAATCCTCTTTATCCTCTTCTTTCTCCGTTTTCTAAACCCTTCTTCTTTGTCTTTAGGGTGTTCATTGTTTGATTGTTCTGTTTTCTAATGTTGGAATTTTTTCTTGGAAATAACTGTGGCCTGTTTTCTTTTCTTTTTTTCCTCCTTTCATTTTTTTTTTGTTAGATATTTTCTTCATTTATATCTTAAACGCTATCCTGAATGTACCCTATGCCCTGCCCTCACCTGCTCCCCAACCCACCCATTCCCCTTCCTGGTCCTGCCATTCCCCTGTACTGGGGCATATAATCTTCACAAGACCAAGGGCCTCTCCTCCTATTGATGGCTGATTAGGCCATCCTCTGCTACATATGCAACTAGAGACACAGTTCTGGGGGGCACTGGGTAGTTCATATTGTTGATCCTCCTATAGAGTTGCCGACCACTTTAGCTCCTTGGGTACTTTCTCTAGCTCCTTCTTTAGGGGCTCTGTGTTCCATCTAATACATGACTGTGAGCATACACTTCTGTATTTGCCAGGCACTGGCATAGCCTCACAAGAGACGGCTATATAAGGGTCCTTTCAGCAAAATCTTGCTGTCATATGCAATAGTGTCTGGGTTTGGTGGTTGTATATGGAATGGATTCCCAGATGGGGCAGTCTCTGGATGATCCTTTCTTCTGTCTCCACTCCAAACTTTGTCTTTGTAACTCCTTCTATGGGTATTTTGTTCCCCATTCTAAGAAGGGTCGAAGTATCCACACTTTGGTCTTCCTTCTTCTTGAGATTCGTGTGTTTTACAAATTGTATCTTGGGTACAATTTATCTAAGTTTCTTGGTTAATATCCACTTATCAGTGAATTCATATCATGTGTGTTCTTTTGTGATTGAGTTACCTCACTCAGGATGATATCCTCCAGATCCATCCATTTGCCTAAGAATTTCATAAATTCATTGTTTTTAATTGCTGAGTAGTACATTGTGTAAATGTACCATATTTTCTGTATCAATTTCCCAGAGCTCCCAGGGACTAAACCACCAACCAAAGAGTACACATGGTGGGATTCATGGCTCCAGCTGCATATGTAGCAGAGAATGGCCTAGTCGGTTATCAATGGGAGGAGAGGCCCTTGGTTCTATGAAGGCTCTATGAGGCCTGTTTCCTTTTCAAAGCATTGTTTTTATCCTGAGTTTGAATTGTAATTTGTAGAGTATGTACAGATGAAAATTCTCATGTGAACATACTGTGTTTTCATGTTTTCTTTCAATCAATCTCTTCCTATTAACAACATGAAGAAACCCAAATCAACTATGAGCTTACTGGTTGCATTAACACATGGATTTAAAAAGGTTATGTCCACTGTTTCCCTGAAGACATGGCCACAGGAACATGGTCACATTACACATCTATAGTCAGTTTGCAGAACAGGAAGTATAGACAGGCTATAAAACTTCAGTACCTTTTATAATGTTCCCTGCCCACCAGGAAATCTCTACCTGTTAAAGGATCTACGTCCTTCCAAATCAGCATGGTAGGCTAGGGATCCAGTATTCAAATATATGAGCCTACATGGGGTACTCCATAATCATGTTGCAACAGTGAATATGTGGTGCCTTTTGATCAATAAATCATCTCTATGTCTTGGGAAGGTGAAGTTATGCAAATCTATGGCCCACAGCTCCTGAGAGAAGAGAAAATAGAGATTCAATTTTCTGATGAGCTAGTTGGAGAGACAGCTCATGCATTGATCTTTCACCGTCATTCCCCCAACTGGACGATGCAAAGAAAATAGCAAAACAGGAATGGAGAGATGGTTCCAACACTAAAAGTTAGTCTCACAACCAGTGTAAGTAACAAATAAATGGGAGCTATGTGTGGAAAGCATGGGAGTAACTGACAGCATAAACTCAACAGAACTCTCTTGACTCTAGAATTGACGTGCTAAACTTTGAAAATTATGACTGCCAATTCTACTAGCAGGACAGGAAGCAAAGAGAAAATGAATGTTGCTGTAGAACTTTAGAATTTTAATGGCTTTTCAGGAATAATTTCAGAGGAGGATCAATTGTAGATTGTATTCATTTCTCTGTAGGAAGAAAAGGGATGTTCTTTATGGTTAATTTTATTTAATTTTATAGAAAGACAGCAGTTTTCATGCACTTTAAACTTCTGGCTTTGTGTAAATGATGGAGACTTTTATCCAGGGTGTGTTACATAATCCTGGCTAGTTCTTTCACCCAGCTGCACAAGAAGAGCCAAAGGATCTCCCTAGAGCTCCCTTCCCAGCCAAACCCCAAAACACAGAGGATTCTAAGAACTCCAGCAGATTCTGCCCTGTGTCTGGGGCCAAAAACTTTCTTGGTTTTCTGTGCTATTGTCAAGTTCTTAAGTATCCATTCTCCTTGACTCAGGAACTATTGGCGAAATTTAGATAGGCCCAGAAGCCAAAAAACAAAAACAAAAAGAAACAGGGCCTCCAGTTTAACTTTGGTTCTAGACTATTCAGGTCCTATGCAACAAACTAAAAAAAAAAAAAAATCTTTGAATGATCAAGGCTTGTGCAATCCACTGGAGATCACCATGAGAATATGGAGAGACAACCCCAGGGTAATAAATTATTATCATGTTTGTTTTTATTTCTAGTAAATATGAATTTTTCTTGATGTGTGAAAATGAGTACCTGGTAAGACTAAAATTAAGATACTCCATTCTGGTTAGCCATATCTTTGCATAAAAATCTCTTATGGCACATACAGATTTACAAACATACACACCTAACCACAACTAAATCTATTCATCTATCTGGTGGAGTGTATATATTAAAATAATATAATCAAAAGTAGACTTTGTCCCATAAAGAGTCCTGACATCCCCTTAGCCGGTTTGGATATCTGAACTGCTCTGGGATTCTTCTGTTCTTTACTATGGCCCCAATAGTTTTTACCAGGCCAGCTACCCTGGGATTTCTGCCATCCTTATTTAAAAGCCCTCATTACTATTTTAAGAATCATCTCTTTTGTATCTTTACATGTTTTTTTTTTCTGTTGGTTCATTTCTTTAGAGAGTTGACTCTTCTCATTTATTACCCACACACTTTCAGGTGGCTGCATTTCTTAACCTTGAAATTCTTTCTCTCATTTCTTTGTCCCATCTGCCTTTTCTCCTATAGGTAGCTGGAAAGAAGGAGGGAATGAGGTAGGGAGGAAGAGAGAAAGGGAGGGCAGGAAGGAGGGAGGGCAGGATGAGAGGGGGAAAAAGCAAAAGATAGAGATAGCAAATTAGTAAGTTATTCTACAAATTTTTTCAAGAAGAATTGGTTCCAGTTGAGACAATAACTTTTACATGGACTGAAGCATTATACCTACATGACGTCTGACCACAGTGAAGATTTTGCATGTGGTATCACAGAAACAGTAGTTGACACAGCTAGAGCCCAATGTTAGGTTCCTTTCTTTTCAGTTAGAGAGGACAGCCTTTGTGGCAATGAATTCAATTCCCAGAGTGGCAAAGGCCTCTAACACAAGACACTGAGGCTGGTCCATACTCACTACCCCACTATATTGCTTCCTGCTTTAGCTTCAACAAGCATCCTCTAAACTTTGAGAACAAGTTAGAGCAAGGAGTGACTTGAAAGGTCTACTTGGAACTTCTGAAATGAGCGAGAGGCACGACAACTGTGGTATTCAGCTAGGCATCTTCTGGGTGAAGTGAGGCACCTCGAGAGTCATAAGAGTCAGGGATGGCTACTGCATCCTGTGGGAGATTTGTCAACCTGGAGTTGATGAATCAACAACGATAGGCTCACACCTTAGAATGAGTCCTTTCTCGTCCTGTCATTATCACTTGTGCTGGTTTGTAAACTCAATCCGAGCATAAGGAAGAGCAGTTTAATTATGGTACAGATGTGTGTTGTTGGTTTTGTTTAAAAGAAAAAATGTCCAAGCCATCAGCATGTGTGTGTGTGTGTGTGTGTGTGTGTGTAATATGTGTGTAAGTGTGTTACATGTATAATATATAAAGAATTGATCTGCATTTCTAGCACAAAGTCATTAGGGGTTAATCTATTGCTATGTTCATTTAGCAGAATAATAGTATTAGGCTTTCTGTCCGTTTTTAGCCACTTAGTAGTGTCACTCAGGCATCAGCTCCATCCTATCTGTCTGTCTGTCTGTCTATCTATCTATCTATCTATCTCTATACATATACCTATATATACACATATGCATACATATATACATACACAAATGTGTATATATACATACATACACAAACAAATGTATATATATATANATTTATATATATATATATATATATATATATATATATATATATATATATATATATATATATATATATATCATGTGGTTGTGACATAAAAGATATGGGCACCTAACATGGAGGATACCATCTTCTGTGTCAGCACACTGTCACCCCTGAAATATTTGCTTTTAAAGGCAAATTTGTACAGATTCCATTTTCTTCCCAATCTATGATTACCGTCCTTCCACACAACTGATACTCATGTAGCTAGGACACTCTGTTCCATCTGCGTTTCCTTCACTACTCCCAAGCATCTCTTTTGTCTGTCTCTTGCAATCTCTAAGACTTGTGGAAAATACCTGAAGAGTTTTCAGTTTGGATATTAGTGTAAAAGAACTGAGAGTCTCTGGCAGTTTGTGTACCTCCCACTAACAGCTTGTGGCCAATTGCTAACTTGAGAGAAAATATGAAGGACTATGGCTTTCCCTGTCCAAGCAGAACAGACACTGTGGTGAATTTTGGTTGCCGAGGATTTCACATCCTGGCAAAATGATATTGATGCTTTTCCTTGCCTACTTTTGTGTTCCTGTTCTGCTAAATATCCTTCACATACTCACTTTATAAAGCATCCGGAAATAAATGCTAAAGTCAGATCTGATGGCTTTTTAGTAAACTCAACCTGGATGAGAGTAACCGGGCACTTTTTTATTGCATATAAGAGCCACTCCATGAGACAGAAACAGTGATATTTTTCTATCATGTGTCACTGAGAAGTAAGTAGCTAATTAATTAATTTAAATAAAATTGAAACATTTTCCTAAGCGAAGCCTAGATGAGGAAGTTTTTCCACAGGATGGGGAGGGACCTGGTTGGGATAGGGAACATGATCAGGTATTGGTGAGGGTTGTGGAACAGGACTGAAGCCCTGAGGGCCAGTGAATAGAACAGGAATGGGCAACCTTGGGAGGTAGGAGGTAGGGGGACCCTTTAGAATGTTCCAGAGTCCTAGGAAGTGAGAGACCCTCAAGACTTAATGGGAGGGACCTTAGATGAGGTGTTCTGCAGTGGGGAGCAGGAACTTATGGAGTTCACCTTCAGTAGAAAAACAGGGCATCAAGTGGAGTGATGAGGTTGCTATCCGACAGTCAAAACCTCTAACCCAGAATTGTTCCTGCTGAAATGACTGCAGGGTCAAAATGGAGAAGAGCCTGAGGGAGAGGATGTCCAGTGACAGGCCCAAATTGGTATCCAGCTCAAGGTAAGGCCCCAAGACCTGACACTATTACTGATGCTATGCTGTGCTTACAAACAGGAGTCTAGCACAGCTGCTCTCCCAAAGGCCCAACAAGCAGCTGAAATAGATGAAGATATTTGCACCCAACCAGTGGACAGAAGCTGCTGACCCTTGTGGTTGAGTTAGGGTAAAGCTAGAAGAAGCTGAGGAGAAGGGTGACCCTGTAGGAAGATCAGCAGTCTCAACTAACCTGGATCACCAAGATTGTTCAGACACTGAGCCACCAACCAGACAGCATACACCAGCTGATATGAGGCCCCAACACACATACAGAAGAAAACTGCATAGTCTGACCTCAGTAAGAGAATGACCTAACCTTCAAGAGACTTGAGGCCCCAGGGAGTGGGGAGGCCTGGTGGGGTGTGGGTTAGGGGCTGGGAACATCCTCTCAGAGATGGGTGTTGGGGGAGGATTTATAAGATGTGGAACAGTCAGAGGGTGGACTAGGAGAGGAATAAAAACTGGACTGTAAAAAAAGATTAAAGAATAAAAAGGGAATAAAATAAAAATATATAAAGAGAATGACCATTGATGTTTGAGGAGTCTTCCATGAACTCTTTAAATGTTCATGAGGGGTGGGGAATCAGGGTTATGTGTGTGGAAGTATAGATGCACCTTGTTCCCTGTAGATGGGGGCCAGAAGGCAACATCACTCATTCTCTACCTTGGTCTTTGAGATGGATCTGTAGTCTTTCACTGAACCCAGGGCTCAGCTAGGCAGGCCTGCCAGAAGTCCACAGAAATCACCTGTCTCTACCTCTAGCACTAAGAGTGAAGACATGCCACACCATGCCTAGCTGCTTTACATCAGATCTGGGCAACAAACTCAGGCCCTTATATATGAGCAGCAAACACTGTACCAAGGGAACTGTCTCCTCAGACTCTCTGCTGAAGGTTTGAAAAACAGTAACAGCTCACAATATACTTGTCTTCTAAAATTAAAAATGGTAATATTATAATTTATTCATCTAACCAGAAAATACTACAGGTTTTTACATCCATCATTTCCAAATGTGGGAAGTAAGACAGGGATGATCAGGAACAAGACACAAAGAAGCACGGGATGTTCTGTCTCACCATATGCCCAAAGCGATGAAGACAAGTAGCCATACACTGAAGCCCTGAAAATAGGAACTGAATCAAATCTTTCTTCCAGTCTTCTGATTGTCGTTTTTAAGGTACTTTAAGCAATGGGCAGCTAACACAGGAACCTGGTACCCAGAATTGAGGTTGTTGCTATGGTTACACCTGAGCATGAGGTTTGGAAACCTTTGGGACATGTGTATGAGAAGAATTTGCATGTTGGAGATAGGCTAGAAAAGTGTTTAGAACATTGTAGGTAGAGCTTACTATGTGATGTAGGTGATTAAACTGTGAACACCAAAGACCAGCCTGCTGACAGGAATGTGGACAGTAAAGATTATGTTCAAGCAATTTTTAGATGGAAATAAAGAGTCCACTGTGGATTGGACAAGCCTATTCATGTTACCTGGTGGCATATAACCCGGTGCCACTTGGATGTAAACTGTAAAGTAAAGGTAACTAATCTGGTAGAGATTTTGGGACAAACTGTTATTCACACTTTCAGATATTGCTGGCTGGTTTTAGGTGATTTACAGTGAGTTTATGAGCAAACAGAATAAGATTTGGGTAATGGGGAACATCCAAAAAAAAGTATGTGTAAAGTTGTGAAGAAAGGAGAGATTCCTAGATATTTGTGCCATTATAAAGAAAAGCTAAGTACTTGGCAAAAGGACAGTGGAAGAGATGGCTTGTAGATATCTCAAGAACTGTTCCAATTGTACCCATTTCAAGCTCAAGGATATAAAAGTCCCTTGAAAGACATCAGAAAAGACAGTTTCTGAGTAGCCTTCTTGCACAGGATCTCCTAGAGATGAGTCTGCCAGTGTGCCCAGCTATAAGAACCTTCAGAAGATACCAAAACCACATTTGAAGGAGACCCTGTGACTGCTTGCATCTCAGCCTTGTCCACATGATGCTGGTTTTAAAGACTCTAACTACGTAGTCACAAAGGCTGGTTTTTGAAGGAAGGTCCGTGATTGTTCCAGGTAATTAGCAACAGGGTCAGAATACTTAGAAGATGTCCCTGAGAGAGTAATGTATAAAAGCTATGAAGGTGATGTCTTCGCTACAAAGGAGAGTCTAAGAATGCAGAACAAACGCTAAAGAAAGAGTACAGCTGTGTGCAGTGAACACTCTGAGACTAAAAAGGAGGCTATGTGCAGTGGAGCCAGAAAGATCATGGTGCTACCAAGACTTCTGGAGCTCAGACATAGATATGCAAGATATAATATCTGCTCTGCTGTGGGGTAGAAGCTTCCCATAATGAATAAATATTTCAAGGAACCAATCACTGGGTGAGTAGGTGGGACTTTCAGGTCAGAGAGAGGAAGAGGGGAGGCAGGAGAATGTTACTTTTGCATGGGAAAGAACATGGGGACACAATGTAGGTAGCGACAGGCCCCCAGTTTAGGTGGAGGATCCACCTGGATCTGACATCGGAGGATTAATAACTTAAAATAGCTTACAAAACTACGATGCTAGTTTCCACACCTAGCGATTGTGTTACTTGTAAATTCTAAACTAAGATTGTGTAGTGTTTTCCTTCATGCAGCGACTCAACTGATTTCCAGAGAAAGGGATGGCAGCAGGACACCCCAGCCAGGTACGGGAATTTGGAAGCATGGGGTATGTGTGGCAATAGCCCACCATGGGAACTTAGCGAGCTGGGTGGAGAGATTTTGGAGCTGTGAGTCAGTCTACCGGGCTGAGGACAGGCTAGCCTGTCCGCTGGTGCCCTGCTGGTGGTAGCGTAGATTGCTTTTTAATATTTTACACAACACTGCTGTGTTTTGCTCTTGCTTTAGGATCATCCTTTTCTGTGTCCCCATCCTCTCCTTTTGAAATGGCAATGCTAACTGTGCTCCTATAACACAGTCCCCATTGTACCAATATAAAATATAGGATTGTACATTCCAATGTAAAATACAGAATTCGGGCTAAAAGTCTGCCTTGAGCCTCAAAGAAGTTTTAAACTTGAACTTTGAACAGTGCTAGAGTTCTTGGACCCATGCAGGCTAAGTGCATTTTGAATTTTGAGATGGATATGGGCCAGTGGAGGCAAGTAGTGAAAAACAATGGTTATGATATGTACTACCCCATGTAAAGGCTCGTATGCTGCAAACTTGGACCGTAGCTGGTGGTGCTGATGGGATCTGAGTAGATTGTGAGAGTTCTAATTTCATCAATGGACAAACCCATTGATAAGCTCATAGGTGAACTTATCACCCTGTGTCCCACCTATGAACACCAAAGTCATTAAATTTCCAACTACAGTTCTTCATAATGGTTCATATGATCATAATTTAACACATGGACTTCTTGGAACTATATTGAAGTGGAAGCTTCAGGTAGTGTCACGTGATGGAGATGTGCTTGGTGTTTTGCTGAGGCAAGACCTATAGGAGGACATGTGATGTTTGGAGAGAGTAGAAATAGGACCCAACAGACAGTGACATTATGCTTGTATAGCTAGCTTTGGAACACTTTGTTGGTCTGGCATTTTCATTTTAGCTAATCTTTGCTTCATTGAGAGAAGCATACCAGAGAACTTCCGCTGGTATCCAGGCTGGTCCTGGTTGCTCCCGCTCTCTCGTGCTGATTTGGCAGAGGCCTGGCTTTTTCTCTGGATCATGACACTGCTGCTGGTTCATGTTTGGTATCCTGACACTACTGAACTGGACTGTTGGTATCCTGACAAATGGAGATTGCAATTGCCTCAAGTAACTGCTTCTACAAAGGTCTACATCCCCTTGTGCTATTTACCATCTTTTTCCCCCTATCTTTGGCCAGTGGGGTAGACCTGGGTCAAAGTATTTGTGAACTGTTATTAAAAGTAGGTTTTAGTCCCTGGGAGTTCTGGGGGTTACTGGTTAGTTCATATTGTTATTCCTTCTATGGGGCTGAAAACCCCTTCAACTCCTTGGGTCCATTCTCTAGATCCTCCATTGGGGACCCTGTGCTTAGTCCAATGGTAGGCTGCAAGGATCCACCTCTGTATTTGTCAGGTTCTGGCAGAGCCTCTCAGGAGAAAGCTCTATCAGGCTCCTCTCAGCAAGCACTTATTGGCATTCACAATTGTGTTTGGGTTTGGTAATTGTATATGGGATGGATGCCCAGGTGGGGCAGTCTCAGGATGGTCATTCCTTCAGTCTCTGCTCCACACTTTGTCTCTGTAACTCCTTCCATGGGTATTTTGTTCCCCTTTCTAAGAAAGATCGAAGTATCCACACTTTTGGTCTTCCTTCTTCTTGCGTTTCATGTGGTTTGTGAATTGAACCTTGGGAATTCCAAGATTCTGGGCTAATATCCACTTATCAGTGAGTGCATATCATGTGGGTTCTTTTGTGATTGGGTTACCCCACTCAGGATGATATCCTCCAGATACATCCATTTGCCTAAGAATTTTATAAATTCATTGTTTTTAATAGCTAAGTAGTACACCATTGTGTAAATGTACCATAATATCTCTATCCATTCCCCAGAGCTCCCAGGGACTAAACCATCAACCAAACAGTACATATAGTGGGACTCATGGCTCCAGCTGCATATGTAGCAGAGAATGGCCTAGTCCTTTATCAGTGGGAAGAGAGGCCCTTGGTCCTGTGAAGGCTCTATTCCCCGGTGTAGGGGAATGCCAGGGCCAGGAAGCAAGAGTGGATAGCTTGGTGAGCATGGGAAGGGGGGAGTGGATAAGGGTGTTTTGGAGGGGAAACTAGGAAAGGGGATAACATTTGAAATGTAAATAAAGAAAATACCTAATTTTTTTTTAAAGTAGGTTTTAAAAACTCCAGTCCTACACTATATTTTAGCTATGTCCAGTTCAACATCATAGCAATGGCCATGTTTTAAAGATTTTACTTCTGGCACAATTTTTCATTCTTTGTGTTTCTGTACTATCTTCAATCTGTACACATATCTGAGGACATACACCCCAACAATGTTCTATTTGCTACCTGACAAAGGTGAGGATGGATGATTTCTGTTATATGACTGACAATAAAGTAAGTTTTAGTACTAATTCCCCTTCCTAATCCAGAAGACAGTCAGTAGTGTGGATGGTGTATTCATTGTGTAGTTGAGTGGAAAATTGTAGCAATTGTAAGAAAGACTGTAATTTGCTTAAGCAGTGCTTTAAAAAATTTAATGCTACTAGGTTCTGGAGTTCTGAGGATGATTCAAGAAAGTAGACATTATGCACATAAAAGTCATTCAGCAAATCTCAATAATCGTTTTAAATATCTTACCACAAAATATTGTAATGTAAAGAGGGGAAAGTATGGAATAATAAAGTACACAGACCATAGATATAGTCAATTCAGTATACTTCAGAGGCTTATATTCATAGACAAATAATACTCACAAACCTTTTGGAATGTACTGTTACACATAGCTGGTCACTCGCTTCTGCCTATGCCGCAGCTGTGATTGTAGTTACACCAGAAACATAGACCTCCCCATTCTGAAGCCACTCACCTACATGTTACCCCAACAACATATTTACTAAAAGAGTGGGTTTATGACTTTTATTCTGTGACTGCAAAAATTTATGCAACTTCTTCCACATCCATAATTGTCATTCAAGGTAATCTGAGGTCATATTCTGAGTCCATACTCTGTGGGGCACTGGGCTCTGCACAGACAGGCTAGTCTCTAGTCGAGCTGAGGTCTGAACCTCAAAGTCATAATTCACCTTCATGACATGGTAGGCATTCCCTCACGCTTCTGGAACTCTGGTTTGTGCCTAAGTTACTGCCCCTCACAGCCCCCACGAGGGAAGCATGTCTAGAAGTCACATAGGCAATGGCCCAAGCTTCTGACCTCCAGGCTAAACTCCTCCCCAGTTACCTAGCAACAGAAAAGACCATAAAAAGGGCTGTTGATCCACATAAAACCAGAGACACTTAAATATATAGAGGAGAAAGTGGGGAAAAGCCTTGAAGAAATGGGCACAGGAGGAAAATTCCTTAACAAAACAGCAATGGCCTGTGCTGTGAGATCAAGAATCAACAAATGGGACCTCATAAAATTGCAAAGTTTCTGTAAGGCAAAAGATACTGTCAATAAGACAAAGAGGCCAACAACAGATTGGGAAAGAATTTTTACCAATCCTAAATCTGATAGGGGACTAATATCCAATATATACAAAGAGCTCAAGAAACTGAACTCCAAAA
>NC_034610.1:51835548-51876964 GCF_900095145.1 Mus pahari | reverse complement strand
CCTGAAGAGTGGGTCAGAGGCTTGAATGCCCACCCAGGGCTGAGTGGAAAGTGTATGGCAGTTCTCTCATGACTGACAGACCAGAGAATAGGTAAAATTCTGACGGGGTGTGGGTTCCCCCTCTTTCCCCAGGGGTCCCCTTTTTTGGTTACCAACAATACTCCTCCATATTTGGGTAGGAATAAGCCATCTTTGGCATAACAGTTGTGTTTGATGATGACAGACCAAGAGGCAGCTTTGCACTATAATAAAAACAATCAACACAAAGATGGAATCTCACAACCTGCACACATAATCCTACCAGGTGCTCCATTAACCTAGAACACATCTGAAGCACTAAGCAGTGAACAGTAGCTTTTCTGCATAAATATTTCTGTATGACTGCCAGGCATAAATTTGTACTCTGCCATTTTAGATAGCTAGAATTACTGGGATGTTTCTAGTCTTTAAACAAAAATACATCATATAGTATCATAAGTCAGAATTAGAACTATATATTATCTAGTTTCTTGACCAGTGTGACTACAAAGACCCACATCTGGACTTGGAAATAAAAATTACCTTGCTCCACCCCAGATGCAATGAATGAGAGTCTGTAGGATGCCATAGTCAGAGATCCATGTGAACAAATTCTCAAGGTCATTCTGTCCGGTAAAGTTGAGTTAGAAGTGGATAGCCTTTCGTGTGTGTGTGTGTGTGTGTGTGTGTGTGTGTGTGTGTGTGTGTGTGTGTGTGTGTGTATGTGTGTGTTTTGTGTGTCTGTGCCTGTTTGTCTGTGTGTGTCTCTGTGCATGTGCATATGTGTGTAAATAATTATTCTAATGAGACCTAGGCCCAAGAGACAAATGTCATGTTTTTTTCTCATTCATCAATGTTAGCTTTGAATTTTCAGCTATATGTGTTTCCTTTTGGAATACTCCCAGAGTCAGAGAATAAGTAAGGGGACACCGAAAGAAGGGAAGCCACAGTTCAAGGGTGAGGAGATAGTATGCTATAGTCCAAAGAGCTAAAGAGAATACTGAAACAGAAAATGATAAATTAGGTTTGAGAAGGGCATGGTAGATGCAGGGAATTCTTGAAGAACACATCACACTAACAACTTTTTGAAAAAGTCACATAAACCTACTACTGTAGAAGGTAAGCATCTTATAGCTCTCAGTTTATTAAATGAAAGACTGAGGTCATAAAAACTACAGAAATTTTCTAAGTGGCAGAAGTAAAATCAGAAGAAATTTCTATTCATTATTCACTTTAACATTCCTGAGATCATGTCTTAAAACACTCCCCACCCCAAAATGCCTTTGGATCAATACCCAGTCGAATTTGTTTCTAAAACACAGTCTGCAGTTTTTGCAATGTGTCAATTTACCAAAAGCTGTATAATAAAAGGGATTGTAGTAGGTTGTAGTAAGTGGCAATTGAGAAGGAATCTTGGGGAATATTCTTCTGAGCCATACTTGTCTGTAAGCATGCAGACAGCACAGACTCGCACACAAACATACATGCAAGAAATCCCCCTACAGATGGATGAGTCTTGTGACAGAATCCTTTTAGACCATGCTGTGTCTGAAAAAAGCATACACCTATGTCTTGTTCTCATCCTTCCAAAGAAGCACCAGCTCCATTACACCAAGTACGACAACATCATCATCTTAGGTTTCTGCACATACGATTTTAAAGAATTCAGTTAGATGCAGGGAGGGAGCCGTTCCTTAGGCTGGCTGGCTGTTTTTACTTTCATAGATGGGGTCTCAGGAAGCTTTGACTGACCTCAAGCTCTCAGCCAGAAGGTGCTTTCGTGCACTGCTGCACTTAAAGGAGACCTGGGTTCCTTCTTTATCCCTTTTCCCTTCAGGGAAAGATCATAGAATTGTGCGTTGTCTGGGTTCATTGGGGTAAGTCACTTACTTTTTAGCCTAATCTATAGAGAAGGTCTTGATTAGAAGGAAACCATTGCTTCTATGATAACCCCTTTGGTTACTGTGCGTTACACATTTAAAACATTTTGGGCTCAGTTTTCTATAATGTACTTGGAATGTTTGTATATAAGTTCATGAATACTAACCCATAATTTTTTCACTTTGGAGCAGTTCTTTATTTTGTGTGTGTGTGGGGGGGTAATTTTCTGTGACCAGTCTTGGCATCAGATTTTTTTTAAATGACCACATAAAACAAGTTAGAAAATATTTTAGTTTTGTAAAGGCTTCTTTGTGTTTGATACTATTTTCTCTTAAATATTCATACAGTTTAGTAAGTAAGGAAGCTAGCCACAGGTTAACTTATGGGGATTTATGTAATAAAACTTTCATATATAAGAGATAATAAGGATATTCAGACTATCCATTTCTTCTTGAATCAAGAATGAGGATGAGGAATATCTTTTATAGAGAAATCTGTCAATGTCCACATTTCGTGGCCTAGAAAGTCTTTCAAGGCATTAAACTACAAAGATTGTAGACTCACCATTACACTTCTTAGAATAAGTACTCTTCTTGAGACAATAAAGGAAAGAAATACTTCAGCAACGTCATATCCCACATGGTTTGAATTACGCAATACATCTCTTACAATAATAATTACTCTTAACTTTCACACACTGTGCACACACACACCCACGCCACCCAAGGAATCTACAATTTGTTAGCAATTTCGGTCCTACCTAAATCTAGCTGCACAAACGTCAATTCCAAACAAATAACTTTTTCCTTCTCTTAATGACTGCCAAATTTGGATAGTTTTCATTAAATTTATTCTAAATATATTGTCCAAGGGTTGAGAGTATGATCTGGCCTAGACTGGTTCTGGATGCATCTACCTTTTAGAGAGAATGTACTGTTTATCGTCTTATGCTTGTTCATAACTGAGTATGCACATGATCAATAACGTGCTATGAGGGGGAACATTCACAATAGAGAAGTAGTGATTTAACAGGTCAATCAACATAGAAAACCACTTAAACTGCTCCCCTTGACAACCAAACTCTTATCTCTTGGAATCCATAAAAAGAAGCCCTAAACAGTCATTGTAGTGCTCGAAACCTTCATCCGTGTGGCCTGCTGTTATCTTGGCAGTATAGTTCTCATCTCTACCATCATCTTGTTTTGAATAAAGATCTTTTTCTTACTTTTCATTCTGTATGAGCGTTTTTTTGTTTTTTTTTTCTCGAATAGGAAGCCAAGGATTTAAAAGTACCTGGCCTCAGTCCTAAACATTTGTCAGCATCTCTCAGAAACTACTGGTGCTTTGATTATATATGCATTTTTGTGTTGTTTCATTTGAAAAGTTAAATACTATCCCTGTTTCTTTTTGTCTTTCTTTTGTTGTTTGGTTGTTCGGTTTTGTTGTTGTTGTTGTTGTTGTTGTTGTTGTTGTTGTTGTTTTAGAGAAAGCCTTCTGTTGCCCCAGCTGGTCTTGACATCCTTGCATTGCTAAACTAGTCTTGAACTCTTGATCTTTCTGCCACCAACTCTCAGACTGCTACAAATGCAGGTATGTATCACCATGCTTAGCAAACTATTCACTTTCCAACTGTCCCATTTAAAATTCTGTTCATCTGTTTACACCTATTGAGTTCTATTTTTACTCTATTTTATTACTATTACTTATTGTGTATTATATATGATTGTATATATAAGATAATATATATATATATATATATATATATATATATATATATATATACATTGTATAATCATATATACGTGTGTATTTTTATACCCAACAATTTTGGCAGCATTATTTACAGTTTTAAAATATATAAGACATTAGCAATGCAACATTAACCAAAGTATATTTTTAAATATTTTATGTTGAGGTTCGGTCTTTTGTTTTCTATTGTAATGCTAAATGTGGGTCCCCGAGACCTAGTTGTCCCAGAGACAAGAAAGTTCACAGGTAGACCTTGCCCCAAGTTATTTCAGATTGGTTAATAAAGATGCCAACAGCCAATAGTCGGGCAGAAGAGACCAAGGTGGGGTTTAGGTTTTCTTGGCTTGGGATCAGAGGAGGACCACATAGAAAAAAAAATGCAGGAGGAAAAAGGAGAAGCTGCAGTGGCTTAGGAGTCAAGAAAGCATGGCCCAGAGGGCTGGTCAATTGGAGTTAAGAACAACCCAGATGAAATCAAGTAAGTAATAACTTAGGGTTACCCATAGGAAAGGAGATTCTAACAACATAGAGGATGGGCAGCTGCCCAGCTCTTGTGCTGTTTAAGGCTAATTGTAAATATAAAAGTTGTGTCTGGTTTTATTCAAGGAATAAATGATCATAGGTGTGGTAGAAACCCCAGGACAGGATTAAATAATTTCTACAGCAATTTTAGTTATATTTTTATTTTGTGTGTATGAAAGAGGGGGTGTGGAGAGAAAGAGAGAGGGAATAGGGGCGGGGAGAAAAAGAGACAGTATTCCATGACACCTGATAGAGGTACGATGACAACTTGCAGTAAGTAATCCATTCTGTCCTACCATGTGGGTGGAGATTCTCAATTTCAGGTCAACAGGCTTTGTACAAGCAACTGCATCCGTTGAACCATCTCACAGGCTCTAGTGTTGTTTTTGATAGCATCTGTGTAGCCTGAGGGTCCTTGAACTGTTGACTATCCTTCCTTAGGCTACAGAGTGCTTGTGTTACAGGCATGTGCCAACACTGGCAGGTTCTGATATTTTTAAGCTTATACACTCCCCCGAAGACTAGTAAGTTCACATTGCACGCCTTTCCTTTCTCTTATATCTAATCTCACATTATTCTGTCACATATTTTAACCTACAAACACTTTGAATATCACAGCTAGCATGTTTGCTTCGCACAGTTTGTATGTTTAAAGGTGCATTTAATAATAATACTGCTAGTCCTTTTGGGAGCTTTTCATTGCGTAGATTAAATCCGAGTTTCCTTCCAGTGATACTTTCCATCTGCCCAAGAAAGTGTCTTTTATAATTCTTGGTGCACACATCTGATGGCAAGGAATTCATTTAGCTTTTTTAGTCAGCAAAGAGCTTTATTTTGCTTTGGCATTTGAAACCCAGTTTTACTGACTTACAAACTGTGGGTTGACCATATTCATTTTCTGCGCTTTGATGATATTGCTCCATTCCATTTTGGATAAAGAAGAGTGTACTGTTACTCTTGACTGTTCTTTATATATTCTTTGTTATTTTTCTCTGGTGGTTATTAGGAGTTTCTGTGTTGTTTTTGTTGTTTGTTGTTGTTGTTTTACAGTTGAATTATGATGTGTTTGGACATATTTTGAATGATTTTTATTGAGCTTCCTGAGTCTTTGCATTTATAACTTTTGTTAAATGTGGTGGGCCATGTTTATGTTTCCAACACCTCCTCCTTCACTTCTTTCTTCTAAACTGTTAACTGCTTCACTTGAAGTTACTACATATTATGCTACTGGGCACTGACCCCCGATGAGCTTTCAAATCATTTTCTGTTTCCTCTCAAGCTCCCTTGTCCAACATTTCCATCATTGTTTGTGTGTTTACCAGTTTTCCTTAAGAAGTGCCTAATTGTCTTAACCCCATGTAGTGCATTTTTCCATCTCACTCGATCACGTTTCACGTCTAGAACTCCCACAGGGACTGTAATACGGAATATTCTAACCTACTTGTCATTCCATGGCATGTTCTACCTTCATAAACACGTAGGCTGGATTTGGAAGAGTCCTGCATACATTATTACAGATCTTGTCCTTGCTATTCTTTCCAGGTTCATTTCTTTTTCTCTTAGTTAAGTCAGGTTTTGTTGTGTGTACTTTTTAAAAGCATGCTTGCTCCTTGCCTGGTGCCGCACACTGCCGTTAGCTCGGCTAAATAGCTGGCCACCACCCTTCCTGAGAATGCCTAGAGCTATGACTCTTTCAGCCCGCTGTTTTCTCCTGCTGCCCTTCTCGCCTTCTACCTCAATGACTGGGTGAAGAATATCTTACCCCATCCTCCTTAGCCTTCGCTGCCTGCAGACGCTACAAACCGTCAGTGCCCTGATAGACCCACATGTCCCCTTCTCTTCCTCCTGGAACCCAGAAAATCCATCTCTCCCTTTGCCCAGAGGTTGGCTTCCGCCGTCTTTATTGACCCAGTCAAGAAACAATTAGAGAACCAGATTTCAGTTATCAGCTCCTCCCCTACAAGGTTTTCCTGAACTTTGTGGTAAAATTTTCTTTTTGATCCGTAATAAATATTGTGGGTTGTATAAAATTGACTTTTCCTATCTTTTACATTTCTTGAAATCGTGGTAGCCTCATTCTGGAATGTAACTTGTAATATGTAAGCTATAAAATAGTTATGATTTTGCTACCAACAGGGTATGTGTATATAGTGTAAAATCTATATTTTCAAGTTCTGCCTCTGAGCCTCACACAGTGCCCTAACTGCCAAGTAGTCACTTTCCTGTGTTATCATTAGCCAAACTTCTACCGGTGGGGGGAAAAAATGAGTTTCCCTGCCAGCACAAACAGCTGTATCCACCCTGTCTTCAACTTGATACATCTTACCTCATTGTCAACCCACAAAATCAAAGTAACCAATCACACCCTGGCTCAGGACATCCCTTCTTGGACAGCAAAGCCTACGTCTTACTGTGCCTCTGAGTCTCCTTATTCTCAAAACTCCTTTCTGTCATCCTCCATGGCACCCAGTGACCAATAGGCCACGGCTAACATCTGCCTAATATCAGACATCAGTGTCTGGGGTAGGGGAGGGGTTTCCTCTTTCACCAGAACAGTAGATAGGAGGTCAGAAGAGTAGCAGCCAATCACCATCACCCTGTCCCTAATTCTATCCCATTGTACGTCACACCGGTGTTTCTAGGAATGAAGACAATTTCCAGTCCTGTGTAACACTGGGAATTATTCTGTTGGCTCCCTGGTTGTGAGTCACACTGGAATCCTTGGGAAATTATCCTCTCATGGTGTGCAGGACACTTCTCAGCTGAAGACAACGGATTCTGAAGAATAAACAACTCACTTTCTCTGACCAGTTCTCTCATCATTAGCCAACCAGAATGACCTTCTTTAGATTTCTTTTTGTTGTCTCTTCAACTTCACAGTCACTGGACTCTGTATTCTACACCTGCTTTTAAGATGAAAATTGCCTTTTATTTTGTTATTTAGTTTTTTGTTTTGTTTTGTTTTGTCTTTTGAATGAATGAAAACCTAGCCACTAGGGAAAAGGTTAACAACTAAACTGTCATTTATATCTTTGGAAAGGGAAAAATCAGTTTTCTCCAATGGAGTGACCCTTAGAGTGGTTAATCAACCACTCTAAGCCTCGTGTTCAGGAGGTTAGCTTCTTGTGTATGTGAGAAGGTTAACTTCTTGTGTATGTGCCTTTATTGGGCTACAGGTTGGTGGTGGTGGGGTTGTTTGTTTGTTTTGAGTTTTGTTTTTTATAATTTAGGTGTTATTTTGTTTTCTTGTTGGAGGGGAGATGTTGTTTTATTGAGTTTTAGTTTATTTGAGAAAGAACTGAAGGGCCGGGCGTGGTGGCGCACACCTTTGATCCCAGCACTCTGGAGGCAGAGACAGGCGGATTTCTGAGTTCGTGGTCAGCCTGGTCTACAGAGTTTCAGGACAGCCAGGTGTACACAGAGAAACCCTGTCTCGAAAAACTGAGAGAGAGAGAGAGAGAGAGAGAGAGAGAGAGAGAGAGAGAGAGAGAGAGAGAGAACTGAAATTTGGGTGGGTAAGAAGGAGGAGAAGATCTGGAAGGACTTGGAGGAGGGGAAATACATTTAAATCTAAAAATTGTTTTAGATAACAAAAATATGATAAGAGAAAAGAGCTAGAAATTCAGAATGCATTAGTATGAAATTGTATAGAAAATTAAACAAGTAGTATTTTTTAAAAGGCATTCATTTTGTTTTTTGCTATATTTACAAGTTAGACAATTTTTTCTAACAGAAAATAACCATTTCAACAATTACACCTCTGCAAGGTGCCGGTGCATTTGTGAAAATGGTCATTTAGGCTCTTGAGAGCACCCTGACACTCTTTCTTCCTGAAAACTCTTGAAGTAATTCTGGTTTAACTCAACATCCTTGGGTTTGTTGTTATTGTTGGTTGTTCTTGTTGTTGTTGTTGTTTACATTTTTATTGACTCTTTGCAAATTTTACATCATACAGCCAATCCCACTCATATTCCCTACCCTCACACCCATCCATCCTTACAAGTTCCCCCAAACGGGGAAAAACTTCATTGTGGCTGTTGTGTGTCACAGTATAACCCACAGTATTCCCCTTCATCCACACTTCTTTGCTTACAAATGCTTATTGCAATGATTCAGTCCAGCTTCTACTACACTATCAGTATGGGATCCTCTCTGAGACTCCTCCCAGATATCCTGTTCTTGCTCTATGTCATGAAGTTTTGGGTCTGTAGGACCAACATCTTCATATATTTCAGCAGTTTGTCAATGAGGTGGATGTTGTGGTGGACCAATTCAAACCCCTGGACCTGGGCCCAAGCAGTGTCTGAGTTGGCCAGCCTGTAGTCTCTCTCATCACCCTCAGGGTTGAGGCTCGTTTGCAACCCCAGCTGGCAGGCGAGGTGCGGGGCCTGCTCTCCCACGTGCTGCTGTAGCCGAAGGGAAGGGTCAGCTCTCCTGCTCTCATGAAGCCAAGGCAAGCCCTCCTTCAAGAGGTGAGGGTGAGGGGGGGCATCTCTCTCTCTTTACGCTGCTGCACAGCAGACAAGTTGTGGGGCCAGCTCTCCTATAGCCACCCTCTCGGGCTTGAGTTATGGTGCCCCTGCCATCAGGGTCAGCTCTACTGTGCTGTCTAGGTGAGATACAGGGTCTGCTTCCCAAGTGCTAAAGCAGATGAGGGGTGGGAGCAGCTCTCATGGTCTCATCACCCAGTTGGAGCCAACTCCCTGTCTGTCACCAGTTGTGGGGGCAGAAGGGAGGGGAGGGGATTTCTCCATTCCTGATGCCACAAGACAGGGCAGGCTATCCCACACTCATGTCCTCAGAGTCAGATCTCCTGCTTGCCGCAAGTGTTGAGGAGTAAATAGGGAGAGTGGTGATGCCAGCTCTCCTACACTCATATCCTCAGGGCAGCTTACCAGCAACTCCTGCAACGTGTAGGGCTTCTATCCACAGTGCTGCAGCTGGTTAGAAATAGCTCTCAGGGTCAACTCTCTGAAGATGCCCTTGGTGAAGGGTGGGCCAGTTGTGCACAGCCCTCAGACATCAATACGTCCCCCAAAAGCAGCCAGACCTTTGGTGGAGACAGACCCCTGCTGCTTCAGGTCCATGGACCCAGATGTGGCTCCCAGCGACATTTTGGGCCAGGACCCCACCATGGTCTCAGGTGGCATCACCAACTACTAAAATGAGGCTGTTCTTCACTACCCTCAAGACTCTAGTTCTGTCTCTCTTCATTATGTCCACATCCTTCTGTTTCTCTTTCTCCTCCATCCCTCCATCACTTACTTGCTTCTCTTAGTGGCCCTTGGAGTCTTTGAGTGTCTAGGGTCATCTCAGGAGTGGTCTCAGGAGTGCTATGCCCTGCTCAAGCATTATAGCACTGGTCAGGGGTTATCTTAGGCACAGTCTGCCCACCAGGCCTACAAAGTGCTGGACTGGTGGTTGTCTCAGGCTTGTTCCCCCCACCCCCTACCCCCCACCCAGGGAATATTAGATTCCTAAATCATTCAGAAGTTCACAAGTCAGAACACTGAGGTGGACATAGCCTCTCCTCTGCCACCTACTGACAAACATGTGATATAGCGGCCACAACTGCAATGCCTCTAGGGACAGAACCTCTGTTTTTCATACTTCAGTTTTCCCATGCACCAGGTGGATTCTGGTTGGAACACACAATAGAGAAAGCACAGCCTTTGATCCCCAGATACTTAGGATGCTAAAAGGAAAGCAAATTTAATGGCTTTGAATTTTAAATTAAAAGGTATAATCAAGGCTAAATAAATAAGAAGGTCCAGATTTTCTGGAAGTTACACGTAGCCTTGGTTCTTGTGTACCTTCGTATATCCAAGTAACATATTGATATGATTTTTCCCTTGATTTACCAATATGAAGATTGATTCTGATAATATATGCATAAATGACAATACATTTTATCGTTAATCTTCCCAAGTTACCTCCAAGCAACAACCTGGTACAACTGGGGCACATCTTGTGTTTGCCATCTCTCAGGGACATGCATCCTGTACCTGCTGTGGCCTAGGATCGTCCGAAACTCTTTTCTCATGTGTCTGCTTCGGTATTATTTACCAATGCATGTAAATAAAATTTGCTCCCTCTTAGCTTATCTGGAACTAAAGGAAGTTCTAATTTAAATATTTTACGTATATTTTTAGATAGCATTTGCATATGAATCTCTTTTTAAAGGAATAGAAAACTATTTATTGACCACTTAACCATTATTTTTTTAATTAATTAATTTTTTTACACTCCATATTTAACCTGCCCCTAGTCACCCACTGATTGATCCACATCCCATACCTACTCCCTACCCCACCCCACCCCACCCCACCCCCATCTCCATCCCCAACCCTACTTGATCTCTAAGCTCCCTGGGGCCTCCAGTCTCCTGAGGGTTAGGTGCATCACCTCTGAATGAACACAGACCCAGCAGTCCTCTACTGTATGTGTGTTGGGGGCCTCATATCAGCTGGTGTATGCTGCCTGTTTGGTAGTCCAGATTAACTGAGATTGCTGTTTCTCCTACAGGACTGCCCTTCTCCTCAGCTTCTATCAGTCTTTCCCTAATTCAACCACAGGGGTCAGCTGCTTCTGTCCATTGTTGAGGGACAAATATCTTCATCTGACTCTTTCAGCTGCTCGTTGGCTCTTCCAGGGTGCAGTCATGCTAGGTCCCTTTTTGTGAGTGCTCAATAGCCTCTGTAATAGTGTCAGGCCTTGAGACCTCCCCTTGAGCTGGATCCCACATTTGGCCTATCACTGGAGCTTCATCTTCTCAGGCTCCTCTCCATTTCCATCTCTGTAATTCTTTCAGACATAAACAATTACAGGTCAGAGTTGTAACTGTGGGATGCTCCCTTCCCTCATTTGATGCCCTGTCTTCTGGCTGGAGGTGGGCTCTATAAGTTCCCTCTCCCTACTGTCTGACATTTCATCTAAGGTCCCTTCCTTTGAGTCCTGAGAGTTTCTCACTTCCCACATCTCTGGTGCATTCTGGGTGTGTCCAACCGCCTTTCTCCTGAGGTTGCCTGTTTCCATTTTTTCTCCTGGCCCTCAGGGCTTCAGTTATTTTCCCTTACCCAATACCAAAACAGGTTCCTTTCTACTCCCCCCACCAACTCCCTCCCCTCCCCCTCCACTTTCTCTCCCAGGTTCCTCTCTCCCTCCCCATTTGTGATTGCTCTCTTCTCCCTCCCAAGTGGGACTGAGGCGTCCTCACTTGAGTCCTTCAGCATATTGACCTTTTTAGTTCTGTGGACTATATCTTGGGTATTCTGTCTTTTTCTTTCTAACATCCACTTATTAGTGAGTCTATATCATGCATGTTCTTTTAGGTCTGAGTTACCTCACTCAGGATGATATTTTCTAGTTCCATCCTTTTGCCAGCACAACTCAGGATGACCTCATTCTTAATAGACGAATAGTATTCCATTTTGTAAATGATCCACATTTTCAGTATCCATTCTTCTGTCATGGAACATCTAGGTTTTTTCTAGCTTCTGGCTATCATAAATAAGGCCACTATGAGCATAGTGGAACACATGCCCCTGTGTCATGGTGGGCCATCTTTTGGGTATATTCCCAAGAGTGGTATAGCAGGGTCTTCAGGTAGATCTATTTCCAATTTTCTGAGGAACCTCGAGATTGATTTCCAGAGTAGTTGTACCAGTTTGCAATCCCACCAGCAATGGAGAAGTGTTCCTCTTTCTCCAGATCCTCTCTGAGGTTTTGATCTTAGCCATTCTGATTGGTGTAAGGTGGAATCTCAGGGTCATTCTGATTTGCATGCCTCTGAGCACTATGGACTTTGAACATTTCTTTAGGTGCTTCTCAGCCATTTGAGATTCTTCAGTTGTGGATTCTCGGTTTAATCCTATACCACATTTTTTGATTGTGTTGTTTAGTTTTTGGGTGATTAACTTCTTGAGTTCTTTATATATTTTGGATATTAGCCCTCTATCAGATGTGGAGTCAGTAAAGATTTTTATTGACTATGTCCTTTGCCTTACAGAAGCTTTCCAGTTTCATGAGGTCCCATTTATCAGTTCTTGATCTCAGAGCATGACCCACTGAAGTACTGTTTAGGAAATTTCCCCCTGTGCCAATGAGTTCAAGGATCTTTCCCACTTTCTCTTCTATTAGATTCAGTGTATCTGGTTTTATGTTGAGGTCCTTGATCCACTTGGACTTGAGCTTTGTGCAAGGTGACAAATATGGGTCTATTTTCATTTTTCTACATACAGAGAGTCAGTTAGACCAGCACCATTTATTGAAGATCCTTTTTTTTTTCATTGTGTATTTTTGGCATTTTTGTCAAAGATTAAGTGCGCATAAGTGTGTGGTTTTATTTCTGTGTCTTCAATTCCATTCCGTTGACCAACCTATCTGTCTCTGTAACAATACCATGCACTTTTTCTTACCATTGCTCTGTAGCACTGCTTGAGGTCAGGGATGGTGATTCCCACAGGTGTTCTTTTATTGTTTAGAATTGTTTTTCCTATTGTTTTTGGTTTTGTTTTGTGCTTTTTTTTTTTTTTTTTTGCCTTTCCTGATGAATTTTAGGATTGTTCTTTCCATGTCTTTGAAGAATTATGTTGGGGTATTGATGGGGATTGCATTGAATCTATAGATTGCCTTTGATAAGATGGCCATTTTTACTATGTTAATTCTGCCTATCCATGAGAATGGTAGATCTCTCCGTTTTCTGAGATTTTTGGATTTCATTCTTGAGAGACTTGAGGTTATTGTCATACAGGTCTTTCACTTGATTTGTTAGAGTTACCCCAAAGATATTTTATATTATTTGTGACTATTGTGAAGGGAGTTGTTTCCCTAATCTCTTTCTGAGCCTGTTTAACATTGGTATAAAAGAAGGTTACTGAATTATTTGAGCTAATTTTTTATCTGGCCACTTTGCTGAAGTTGTTTATCAGCTGGAGAAGTTCTCTGGTAGATTTTTTTTTTTTTTGGTTTTGCTTATTTGTACTATCATATCATCTGCAAATAGTGATACATTTGCTTCTTCTTTGCTAATTTGTATCTGCCTAATCTCCTTTTGTTGTCTCCTTGATCTAGCTAGCTTTTCCAATAGATATGGGCATCCTTGTCTTGTCCCCAATTTCAGTGGGATTGCTTCAAGTATGTCATCATTTAACTTGATATTGGCTGTTGGTTTGCATTAAATTGCTTTTATTACTTTTTAGGTAAGGGACTTGAATTCTTGATCTCACCAATACTTTTAACATGAAGGGGTGTTGTATTTTGTCAAATGCTTTTGCTGCACCTAAGGAGATGATCATGTGATTTTTTCCTTTGTTTATATAGTGGATTACATTTAAGGATTTTCATATATTAAACAAGCCTTACACCCCTGAGATGAAGCCTTCTTGATTGTGGTGAATGATGGTTTTGATGTATTCTTGGATTTGGTTTGCAAGAATATTTTTGCATTGATACTCCTAAGCAAGATCGGTCTGAAGTTCTCTTTTTTTGGTGGGGTCCTTGTGTGGTTTAGGTATCAGAGTAATTGTGGCTTCATAAAATGAGTTAGGTAGTGTTCCTTCTCTTTCTATTTTATGGAATAGCTTGAGGAAAATTGGTATCAGGTCTTCTTTGAAGATCTGATAGAATTCTGCACTAAATCTATCTGGCCCTGGGCGGTTTTTGGTTGGGGGATTTTTAATGACTTCTTCTATTTCCTTGTGCAATATGGGCCTGTTTAGATAGTTTATCAGCACCTTGATTTAACTTTGGTATGTGGTCTCTGTCTAGAAAACCATCCATTTAATCCAGATTTCCCAGTTTTGTTGAGTGTAGGCTTTTATAGTAGGATCTGATGATTTTTTTAATTTCTTCTGTTTCTGTTGTTATGTCTCCCTTTTCATTTCTGAACTTGTTAATTTGTATAATGTCTCTGGGCCATTTAGTTTGTTTAGTGGTTTATCTATCTTGTTGATTCTCTCAAAGAACCATCTTCTTGTTTAGTTGATTCTTTGTATTGTTTTCTTTGTTTCTATTTGGTTGATTTCACACTGAGTTTGACTGTTTCCTGACTTCTGCTCCTCTTGGGTGAGTTTGCTTCTTTTTGTTCCAGAGCTCTCAGGTGTCCTGTTAAGTTGTTAGTGTAAGATCTCTCCAGTTTCTTTACCAGGGCACTTAGTGCTATGAACTTTCCTCTTAGCACTGCTTTCATTGTGTTCCATAAATTTGGGTATGATGTGTCAACATTATCATTAAATTCCAGGAATTCTTTCATTTCTTTATTTCTTCCCTGACCAAGTTATCATTGAATAAAGAGCTGTTTAGTTTCCACATGTATGTGGGCTTTCTGTAGTTTTTGCTGTTATAGAAGACCAGCCTTAGGCCATGGTGATCTGATAGGATGCATGGTGTTGTTTCAATCTTCTTGTATCTGTTGAGGGTTGTTTTGTGACCAATTATATGGTCAATTTTGGAGAAGGTACCATGAGGTGCTGAGAAGAAGGTGTGTTCTTTTTGTTTTAGAGTGAAATATTCTGCAGATACATGCTAAATCCATTTGGTTCATAATCTCTATTAGTTTCACTGTGCCTCTGTTTATTATCGGTTTCAATGATTTATCCATTGGGGAGAGTGGGTTGTTGAAGTCTCCTACTATTATTGTGTGGGGTTCAATGTGTGATTTGAGTTTTAGTAAAGTTTCTTTTATGAATGTGGGTGCTCTGAGTTTAGCTGTTCCTCAACTGCTCTGAGCTTAGTGGGTCCTCTAGGATGGGTTAGGATATGATGTGTTCACTAAAGCAGACCAGCTAAGAGTCTGTTCAACATTATTTACAATAAAGTAAATATGGAAGCTATAGGTCTATCAGAAGTCAAGTCTTGTGTCTTCCTCAACCTCTCCCACCTAATTTTTGTAGGCAAGATCACTGAATCTGGAGTTAATGAACTCTGGAACATACCTGTCTCTGCCTCCCCAGTGTTAGGACTACAGGTGCACACTGCCCTCCCTGACTTTTACATATATGATAGGATGTAAACACAGAGCCTGATGCTTATACAAATGCTCTACCATCTTTCCTGTCCTAACATGCTTACTTTTTAAAGACTGGCTTTGAAACCTTAGAATCTGTCATTTCACCTGGCTCTGTTAATTCTGGCAAAATCTGTATGTTATTCTTGACAAATTCCCTCAGTTGGGGCTGTAACATTCTTAATATCATATAGGAGGAATATAGCTGCAGTCAATTATGACTTTCTAAGAGAAAGAGAATTATTCTTTCTTAGAGATGGTCACCCTATACCAGTGGTTCTCAACCTGTGGGTTATGACCCCACTGGGGATCACATGTCACGAGTGTGTGTGTGTGTGTCTGTGTGTGTGTGTGTGTTTCATGAAGTTTCAGTTTCCATTTCATTTCAGATATGAGCTCAATGAGCCCACACTAATTACTTTTCTCTCATCTTTGGCAAAAAAAAATAGTACTTACGAATATTGTTTTATTCTACCACTATTTCAAAACCCTACTGAATTTTCTTCTTATTCTGCAATAGTAAAGTGAGCCACAGGCCCAATATTTTAAAACTGGGATATAGTTTACATATTATTATTCTTGTATATGAATCTTTGTATAAATTTACATATTATATGTATGTCATTTCCCTTTCTGTCAACTTCCCTATCTCATATTTCCTTCTAAAATTCAGTCTCTTTTTCATTATTGTTACAGGTGTATAAGTGAATGAATATATAAATATAACTTTCCAAGTCTACTTAGTGTTGCTTATATGTATATACTTTTTAGATTTGATCACTTGGTGTTAGATAACCTAGGACAGTGGTTCTCAACTTTCCTAATACTGTGACCCTTTAATATACTTTAATACAGTTCCGCAGGTGGTGATAACCCACAACCATAAACTTGTTTTGTTGTTACTTCATAACTGTAATTTTGCTAGTGTTGTGAATTGTAATATAAATATCTGATCCCCAATGGGGTCATGACCCACAGGTTGTGAACCACTGGTGTAGGGTGACCATCTCCAAGAAAGAATAATTCTCTCTCTCTTGGAAATTCATAATTGCCTGCAGTTCATCTAGAAGTAGGGAGGTCCTGTGGCATTTCTCCTATTGACATTGACATGTCAACTGGTGTTGTCCTTATTTTAGGCTTGTTCAGGTCACCATACTGTTGAGATTTCATGAGTACAGTTTTCTAATACACAGAAGATATAATCCCACAATAGACATCCTGGTCCTCAGACTTTTATGATCTTTCTTCTCCTTCTTCCTTAAAGTTCCTTGAGCCTTAGGTATAGGAGTATAATTGTAGATGTATCAGGTAGAGCTAGGAAATGCATGGTTATTTGTTCTCTGCAGTTTTGATCAGTTTTGGCTTCTTATACAGGTCTCTGACTAATGCAAAGGGCAAAGAAGCATCTTTGATGTGATGTCAGAACTATACCCATCTGTGGATATAAGAATGATTATGTAGAATGCATTTAGGAATTGTAATTGTTTAGGAGCTTGACAGTGGTAGGTTCTCTTGCTAGGGTTCATGACTCCACGAGGGATGCATAGTTGATTTATAGGACCTGTGTTTAGCTTATTATCTTAAGTCGCTTTGTCCTATAGAAATTCTGCTTTAGTAAATAATGTTCCTCATTTTTTTAATCTCTCATTATTTACCAAGTGCTATATTATATATGTTATAGATACACTTTATGAGATGAATACATAAATATGCCATGCCATTTTCAGTTTATGAATAGTTAACTAGATTAAAGATTTTGACAACATCGTTAACATACTAATAACATTTACTTAATAGCTATACAATGACTAAATTCTAAAGAA
The DNA here is from genome assembly GCF_900095145.1 of Mus pahari. Lineage (NCBI taxonomy): Eukaryota > Metazoa > Chordata > Mammalia > Rodentia > Muridae > Mus > Mus pahari. The sequence continues at coordinate 51,859,966 of NC_034610.1, read as the reverse complement.
ATTCTATCAAATTTTCTTTTTCTTATAATATGAAATGTAAAGTTTAAGCACATGACATACATAAGCAAAATCTTAACTAATTTTTTTAAAAAAAAGAAAAGTGAGGGGGCTGGCGAGATGGCTCAGTGGGTAAGAGCAATGACTGCTCTTCGGAAGGTTCAAATCCCAGCAACCACATGGTGGCTCACAACCACCCTTAATGAGATCTGATGGTATGTCTGAAGTCAGCTACAGTGTACTTACAGTGTATAACAATAAATCATTGAAAAAAAAAAAGAAAAGTGAGGCAGACAGAAGCATAAGACAGATGGCAACTATGAAAAAAAGCATTCAACCATGACTTCCACAAAGCCCCCACACAGAAATCAAATTATTAAGTATTTTTATAAAAGTAAATAGGTAGATAGACAGACAGACAGACAGGCAGACACATAGGGAGCGCGCAAATGATAAAAATCAACAGGCAGAGAGGGAAGGAATGAACAAACTTAACATTGGGCATTTTGTACAGCAAGGAGAATGGAGCCACAGGATTGGAAACTACTGAGACAGCTAGTGTTTCCCTGATTCTCAATACTCTTTTGGGAAATGCTGGCTTAAATGCTTTTTAAGATGGATTATAGGACCATTAGCTTGAAGGATAGAAAGAAACCTCTAAGACCACAGACATAGAGGTAAAGTAATTAAAAGAAAGGGAAGGGTAAAGCTGAGCCCATGGCCCACAGTGTGTTCAGCCAGCCATTTCTCAGTGCTGAGTTCAGATTCACCAAAGAATGATGAAATAGCAAAAATCTCAATACACTTCGTTCAGAACTTGATAGGTATAGCTGACTGTTTTCAAGGCTTAGAAATGCTTAAACAGACTTTTATTGGTTTATAGAACTAAAGAATGAACCCTCTTTTCAACCTTAAGGAAGATGTTTTCAAAAACTGACTTACTTCTGAGAAAAAAAAAAGAGTGCAGAAACCTTCCCCAAATAGACATCATATGTTTTAGTTAGGGGTTTATTGCTGTGAGGAGAGACTACGACCAAGGAAACTTCTATAAAGGCAACATTTAATTGAGGCTAGCTTACAGTTTCAGAGGGTTATTTCATTATCATCTTGGCATGAAGCTTGATGACACACAGGTAGATACAGTGGTGGAGAAGGAGCTGAGAGTTGCCAGACAGAGACTGCCACACTGAGCGTAGCTTGACTTTAGGAAACCTCAAAGCCAACTCTCACAGTGATAAACTTCCTCTAAAAAGGCCACATCTACTCTAACAATGCCACATCTCCACATAAGGCTACTCCCTATGGGCCAAGCATCTAAACACATGAGTCTATGGGGGCCATACCTATTCAAACTACCACACCATACATTCCACATTCCATGACTTTGCTATGAGATAAAAGGTTAACATTGGAAAAGAGACAAGCTGAAAATGCACAAGCACACCATGATTTGATTACAGATACCTGGACATGTAAAGAGCATATTACTAGATAAGCTATGGAGGGCAGATAATTAATAAATATTAAGTTATTAACTACACTTAAACTGCCTCATAGCAAAATTCACAAAGTACTATTAAGAATAGTTAATTTTGCAGAATAATACAGTCTTAGAATGTCATGTAACAAAGCAAGTACAAGGTAAAGTTGATGGGCTAAACATGCATCAAGATCTGAAAAGATAGAAAAAAATTCTAGGATAAAAAGATAATAGTAAAACTAAAATCAACTATAAATTAATAGAGAAATAAAACCATAACATAATTAAATGTTTATAAGTTCATAAAACTTATATATTTGTAAGAGTTCTAATGGGATTAAAAAATAATAATACAAGTAGGAGGGAAGAGAAAGAGAGAGAGAGAGAGAGAGAGAGAGAGAGAGAGAGAGAGAGAGAGAGAGAGAGAGAATTATACTGGAAAATAGGTCTCTTAAGGATGTAGAACACATGAGTCTATGGGGGCCATACCTCATACCTATTCAAACTACCACACCATACATTCCACAGGTTAACATTGGAAAAGAGACAAGCTAAAAATGCACAAGCACACCATGATCTGATTACAGATACCTGGACATGTAAAGAGCATATTATATAGGCCTCTGGTTAATACCATTTATATTTTTCTGTTGCTACTGACTGATTTTTTGGTTTGGTTTGGTTTGATTTGGTTTTGGTTTTTCAAGACAGGGTTTCTCTGTATAGCCCTGGCTGTCCTGGAACTCACTCTGTAGACCAGGCTGGCCTCGAACTCAGAAATCTGCCTGACTCTGCCTCCCGAGTGCTGGGATTAAAGTTGTGCGCCACCACTGCCTGTTGGGAAGTGGGTGTTGGGGAAATAGGGAGTGGAAAGAAAACCCACATACCGCCAGAGTCCCGTGCTCTGGGTGGGCGGATACAAAAGACTGCCGCACGCACCCCGGGTGGGGTCTGGCTGTAGGCAGCCACTAGGCCCAAGCTCAGTGGGTTGTGGACAAGGGGCAATCTTAGGAACCAGGTTCTCACCCTTGGGCATCTCAGACACGACTAGACACCATGGAAGAGCTGAGAACAGAATGGGGGCACTGGGGGGGGGCGGCTTGGTCAATCCCAGGCCGAAGGGAGGCAAGGTTAAGGGAGAAGGGGGGTGCTGGGTGGTTCCCATGAGGGCGAGAGTCCTTGGTCTGGTCCGTGGCTGGAGCACAGAAAAGCCTTCCAGCAGGAGGTTAGACACGGTTCATTAGGGGAAAGCCTATCCCATCGTTCAAGCATGGTGGGCCTTAATGAGCAGAGACAATCTATGACTTTAGAGCTTTATTGTTGAAAGGCAGGGAGAATGAGAGAAGGGAGAGAGAGAGAGAGAGAGAGAGAGAGAGAGAGAGAGAGAGAGAGAGAGAGAGAGATAGAACCATGAGCACATGGAGAGAGGGGGAGGGGAGAGAGAGAAAAGGAGGGATAGAGAGGAGAGTAAGAAAGGTGAGAGCTTAAAGAGAGCAAGGAGGGGCCAAGCAGCCCCTTTTATAGTGGGCTGGGCTATCAGGTAACTGTGGGAGGAGCATACCTGGCTATGGTCAGGTCACTGTGGGTGTGGAGTCTAGCCAGAATGCCAGAAGCTTGGGACATTGTCTGGGTGACTGATAGTCATACACCTCTCCTGTGATGGCTGTGGGGGCGGTAACCTCGACAGGAGCCAGGGGTCCAGGAGACATGATGGAACACCTTCTGTCCCATATAGGTGGGCATCACCACTCATCTAGGTCTTTGCTCGACTAGAGACCAGGCTGTCTGTGTGCAGCCCACTGCCCCACAACTGCCTGGCCTGACTCTGATTTTTGTAACACCTGGTGTCACTGACCATAAAATTGCCTTGTGACCTACAGATGATACTTCCCTCTGGGCAGCAGAAATCTGGGCAGTGGAAACCAGGTAGACAACATTAAATACATCAAAGGAGAGCTCAAAAGTAATTATGGGGAACAGGGCAGTAATTGTAAGGAATACTCTCAATGATTATCCACTGAAATGAAGTGAGACAAAATAGACATATATGTCCTTCCAAAAGAGACACCACCAAGGATAACAGAATAAGAAATGAATCATGAAGATGGTGATTAGTTTTATATCTATGTATTTATTAAAACAAAATAACCATGCTCACATGATCTATAAATTTTACCAAATTTTAAATAGGTTCTTAAGGTCTAGATCCCAGCACAAAAGCATCAGTATCAGCTGACTGTGTGTTACAAATGAAAACTCTCAAGGTCCTATTTATGCCTACTAAATTAGAAGCCCTGAGTGTGAGGCTGATGAATATGCATGAGGATTCATGCTAGAGTCTGAAGATTACTACATCGAGGATATATCAACTCAGATTTATACAAACTGTTCTAAAGAATAGATCACCCTAGTGTTGTCTCATTTTATATTGCATCCATTTTAGAATCAGGCATGAAGTACTATAAGTAAGAAAAAATTATAAGCTGTTACATGGGATATAAACCTTCCAAACCAAATGTTAGCAAATTGAGCCTCTCATACTTTATATGTGTTATGTGTCTGCTTGCCTACCTGTCAGAGTGTAGCATGACTGTTGAAAATATCCCATAGGCAGTTTATTTATGATCAAATTGGGACTATCTATATGAAAAGGTATTTCTATATCATAAGATATACTACTGTAACAATAAAAAAATGAAAAGGTGATACAAGGAGAAAAATGCTTGCTACCAAATTTATTGTAAAGACAAAACACTTGAACTGAATAAATGCCTGCCTTCTCAATAATTTTCAAACGTTCCAGCTCATATTTTGCTGTAAAAGCTAGGTTGTGGCAGCATATCTAATAAGAAGACTATTGCAAGTATTTACTGAAGGGGAGTTTGTGAAACAGGGCAAATATGTTATAATCTGAAAAAAGCAAGATTGTGTTCTTGAATTTGCTTTGGTTTTGTTTGTTTCTATTTTATAATTGGGTTCTCCCATCAGAATATAGTAGGCAAGTTGAAAAAAATTGAAAAGCTCTATCACTCTAGATCTGATAATTTTATGTTTTGGCAATGAATGACACTATGCTGCAACTATAGCTCAACTTGCCATTTTGTTAAGAGTCATGGGTGACATAATGTCACTGGAGAGATGACTTTTCTAACAACAACCAAGTCAAAGATTTAAACAGAATAGTTTAAACAGAGTAGTAAGAAAATGTTAAAGCAATTTTCTTTGTCTGCTGTATGTTGCTGATCCAGTTGCTGATGGGGTTCCAACAACAGTAGATGTACAGGAAGACTTGTTCAATTCTCAGAACAGGAACTCATGTTAGAAGAAATATCACTACACAGTAAACTGAGAAAATGTATGTTCATACATGTTAACAGTAGGTGATGCTGTGCAGTCCTCGTCAACACTGAAACCTTCTAAGGTTAAAAGATGAAATCATTGGCAATTCCAGAAGATCCTTGAGGGTATTCATGAGGACTATGATGAAGTTATTTTCTTTTGAGAAAGAATATGATCTCTGAGCTCTGTTGTGCATGTGTGTGTTCACACATTTGTGTGTGTAAATATGGGCATGCCTATGCTGCATGGTGCACGTGGAGATTAAGAGACAGCCTTAGGTGTCAGTTTGTAAAACTGGATTTTTGTTTATTTGCTTGTTTGTTTCTGTTGCATCTGCCAACCTAGCTACCCTTTAAGCATCTTTTGATTCTCCTGCCTCCATGTGTTATGTTACACTGTTCCTGGATAGCTGAGAAAAAATATATATACACATCTGAAATAGGGAGACAGGGTTAGACCAAAGTGGGAATACTACCAAAGTTCAACTTGGAGAACCAATGAGTTTTATTTGGGTAACTTTCAAAAGTATGGGTAAGTAGTTATTACAGGCTACCTGATTTGGGGTGGGGAGCACTTTCCTGTTCATTAACAGGGTGGCCCCAGAGGAGATAAGGAGCCCACAAGATAGGAGTGAGTCAGGAATGGTAGTCAGGGGAATCTTGCAGCTCTGACTGTGACAGGTTGCCTCTTTATTTATACAGTTTTTACAAAACAAAAACAGACTAATGACTACCCAAGAAGTACAGATTATATCATGGTGTCTCTGGACATGCATTTTATTTTTCATTACATGTCCAGGGTTACAAGTTTAGTCACAATTAGAACATAGGAACCGAACACATTTTATTTTTATTATTAGCCCTATAACTCCAATTCAAAGAATCTATGTCTCCAGCAAAGTAAACATTTATTATATGACAGCCTGTTTTACAGACAAGCAAAATATGTCTGAACCAATATTTTTCTGAATAGCAAATACTAACACCTAACTTCTTCTACTACATTGTTTTACCGTCTACATTATAAAGTAGCAAAGGGTTATTTTAGTTAATTTATCTTATTAATTGAGTTCTATTCCTCCAGGTGTGTACTCTGTGTGATCCCCTACATTTTCAGAGCACTCTAGGTATGTTGTAGAAGACATTGAATCTATTAGTAATTCTTCTGGTCAGTCAGAGTTATTCAATTATCTCTGCTTACCCTGTGCATATTATACTGTTTTACTTTGCATAGGAGTAGATAACCCAAAAAGATTCCTGGAGTCGTGACCTCGTTTAGAAATTCCTAGCTTAGTGATTCTCTTGTGCTTAGCACATTCTCTGTAGCAGAATACTTCTAAATAGGGCCAAAGAAAGTTAGTCCTCGAAGAGGAGAAGGGATAGTAAGTTTATGACTTTTATTAAAAGACTTAAATATATTTTTTTCTCTGGAAAAGACACAAGACGAATCATAATGCAGAAAGCCCCCAAGAATGCAGCATGCGGGGACCAAAACCTGAAAGTGAGAGACAGAGTGACAGTGATCACAGCATTCAGGTCAGCTTTGCTGCAATTGTGCCAAACACGTGCTGGCTCCAAAACTTTCACCATTTCCAGGTGAAATGCCACCTACCATCCAATACCCTCTTCTAGCTTCCATGGCACTGCATGTACATGGCTCGCAGACATACTTGGAAACAAAGTATCCATGCATGTAAAAGTAAAATAGAAAATAAATCCTTAAATAAGGTAGGCACAAGTCTTTAATGTGAAAAACATTATTTATGCAGTGTTTAAAGTCTTAACAGCATTACAAATAAAACTGTAATTATGCCAAGCCAAAATCAAGATGAGCAATCTTGTATATCCCAACAGCAAAACAAGTGTGCAGCATTGCTTTTCTACTTGATGCAAGAATTTTTCAGATTTCCGGGAAAAGTAATCAATACTTTGTAAAAGAAAAAGAAGACACTGAATCTATTACTAATTCTCCTGGTCAGTCAGCGTTATTCAATTATCTCTGCTTACCCTGTGCAAATTATTGATGCAAGAATTTTTCAGATTTCCGGGAAAAGTAATCAATAATTTGCAATTCTCATGACTCTGTATTCAGTTAAAATAAAAACATGTTAACTGGAAATTTTCAAATAGGACAGAATGGAATGCTTAGAGCTATAATCTGACATCATCATCATCTACAACAACAACAATAATAGCAACAACAAAAGTATTGTCTCTTTACTTGACTTTTATAGGTGCTATATTCTCAGAGACCAATAGTCCTCACTTTTCAATCATGTATCATGCCATTGTCTTTTGGCATCAATTCTACAAGTGAACAAATGTTTTCAAGTATTCTTGAAATCACACTAAGTAAATTAGAGCCAAAATATAACATATGCATCTTAAGAACTGTGACTACAACAGCCAAGTTGCACATCGATATATTATTTTCTCAAATGTAAGGTCCAAAGTCTCACTGGTTTTATGCTGCTCGCTTTCCTTTTACTCTTACAATAAAAAAAAAAAAATGCAAGCTAGGAAAGAATATGAGTGAAATGATATCATAGATCAAGTGTTACACGTTGAAGAGCATAGTAAAGACACAAAAGGCAAGGAAAGAGACCAAAGCCTTACTCAAGAGATGTCAGTACAGATTACTACACTCATTGAAACCTTCAGTCACTATAGATGAAGAAAGAAAAAGATTCCACAATACATCAATTTAAAGAGGCAGGCGGATTTCTGAGTTCGAGGCCAGCCTGGTCTACAAAGTGAATTCTAGGACAGCCAGGGATATACAGAGAAGGGGGAAAGGAGAGAGAGAAGAACGGCTAGAGAGTAAGAAAGCTTAAAGCGAGAGAGGTAAAAGATTAGAGAGTAAGAGAGTTATAGTGGGCTTGTTATCTTGATGTTGCTAGGTAACTGGGAGGAGTCTAGCCTGAAGGTCAGAAGCTTGGGACAATGTGTACAAGACTGTTAGCCACGAGCCTCTTCTGTGGAAGCTGTGGGGGTGGTAACTTCGACAGGAGCTAGGGGTCCAGGAGACATGAGGGAATGTCTTCTGTCCTGTTTAGGTGAAAATTATCACCACTGGGTTTCACTGGGGTTTCACACCTCAGCTCGACTGGAGACCAAGCTGTCTGTGCAGAGCCCATTACCCCGCACTCAGGAGGTGGGCACTATCTGGTATTATGGCTCACTCTATCAGATAGAACTTATTCCTCCCCCCTCCCCCGCCTAGATGTCCAAGAACCTGAGACTAGAAAGGCCAGAGGCCTACAGAGACACCGAAGACTGTTGTTCTGCTAAAGGAGCAGAGTAATAAAATGACATTCCACTATTTTTGCAGTTCAGTGCCTTACTCAGCCATTGTCAGAGAAGCATCCTCATGTAGCAGTTTGAAACAAATACAGCAACCACAGCTGGAAAATGTGCAAAAAGTGAGAAAGCTTGGACCATTCAATCCTAGGTACTATGTCCCCATCAAATATCTTGCCATCAGGGCTCAGGAGACTCTTCGGAAAAAAGAAGCAGGAAAAACTGTAAGAGCCAGTGAAGATTAAAGCCACCAAGGAAACAAGCCCTTCCAAACAGAACTGGCACACATATGAACTCACAGAAGCTGTGGCAGCGTGCACAGAGCCTGCACAGGCCTAAGCCGGTAGACATAAGACCCTGTTCCTAACCCCAGAAACTATGTCCAGTGGAAAGATGGCTTGCAAGGGAAAAATTAGTTTTTTTTTTCCCCAGTGGAGTCTCACTGGGTTTATTAATCACACTCAAGGCCAGACCCCAAGCCCAACACAAAATGAGCTCAATGGTATTTTGAAGGGTTTTGTCAAACAATGCTTTGCTGAGCTTGCTTGCTTAACTAGTTACTTAGTTGGTTTGTTAGTTAGTAACTTAATCTATGTTTCAAACTTACAGATATTTTGCCCATATATGGTTGCTTACTGATTAAGAGGGCTGCTTCCCTTACAGAGGACTTGAGTAGGGTTCCTTGCATCCAAAATGGGATGCTTACAACTTCTGGTAAATCCAGCCCCAGGGAATCCGTAAGGAGTGCACTCATCCAAAACCACACATATGCACATAATTAAAATAAGAATAAGCAAGTCTGGTGTGGTGGTGCACGCCTTTAATCCCAGCACTCCAGAGGCAGAGGCAGGTGGATTTGAGTTTGAGATCAGCCTGGTCTACAGAGTGAGTTCCAGGACAGCCAGGGCTACACAGAGAAACCCTGTCTTGGGGGGAGGGGGGGAGAATAAGCCTGTCCTAGTGGCACACACATTTAATCCTTTCTCTTGGGAGGCAGAGGCAGGTGGATCTCCATGAGTTCTAGGCCAACCATGGACAATAGTGAGACCTTGTCTAAAGAAATAAAAATGAAATATTAAAAATTAAAAACAAAATCTTAAAACAAATAAAAACAATTGCTATTGAAGATATAGACAAAAGAATACATTTATATACTGCTGATGGTAACATAAATTAGCCTAGAAATTATGGAAGTCAATGTGGAGGTTTCTCATAAAACCAACAATGAATCTTCCATGTTCCCCAGCTATCATTTTCTTGGGTATTTATCTAAAGGATCCAAGTTAACATGTCACAGAGACACGTGTACATCAATCTTTATTTCAGTACTATGCACCAGAGGTAAGTTATGGACCCAACCTAAGTGTCCAACGACAAATGTGATATACAAACAAATGTGGGAAGCTTTTCAAGCATAAAGAAGAATTAACTTGGGTAATTTTTAGGAAAATGCATGCAGCTAGGGGTAATCATATACTGAGTAAGTTAAGCCAGGTTCAGAAAGACAAACATATGAGTTCTCGTACTTGTGGCTCCTAGATGAATGATACAGAAATTCATGTGTGTACATGATGTTGAGACAGAAGCAAAGCTGGGTAGGACGAAAAGGGGATTGATGACCTGCAGGAGCAGGAGAAGGAGGAGATGGACAAGAATCATGCTCAGCATGATAAGCACCAGTGTGAGAATGTTCTCATATGACACAGCACCGTGTACATGGAATGCCCACAGTGAAAACAGTAAAGCTGTAAGTTATAATCATTTTCAAAGGAGAGGCCATGAACTTGGGAGAGAAGGGGAGGCAGGAAATGTAGTACTGGGTAGAGAGAGGGGTGGGGACGATATAAATACAGTTCTCATACATGGAATTCTCAAATTTAAGAAATCAGTTGGGGCTGATATAATGGCTCACGGGTAAAAGGACCATCATAAATCCTGATGATACAAGTTTGATCCCTAGGGACCATATAGTGAAAGGAGAAATCTGACTCCCACAAGTTGTCCTCTGACTGTCACACATATGCTATGCTTAGTGCTTTCTTGTGTGCACAGCACACACACACACACACACACACACACACACACACACACACACACACAAATTAACCAACTTATTTAATCAGTCAAATAAACTTAACAAAAAATAAAATATAAAACCAATAGAAAGTGTCTGCAGAGTAGATCTCTTCAAGGTATGCTTAATCTTTCTAAATCTCTAGGGACTTACATTTAACAAAATTAAATAACAGAGCAACTTTGTATACTATAAAACCTAAGAAGAAAGCACAATGTATTTTTGAAGATAGTGATTCAGTGTTTAATATATCAGTGACTCTGATTTATTCTAATATTAGAGTTGCCACATTTGGCAAATAAAAATACAGACCACTAGCTAGGGATAGCAGTGAAAATCTGTGATTCTAGCACTTGGGAGGTGGTAAGAGGTGTTTGTCATGCACATAAGGGAAAAATAGGATCATAGTAAACTCTTCCTCAAAGCCAAAAAATAAAAATCCATCCACCCACCCAAAAAGCAATGAAAACCCAATCTAAACAATGGAAAAGACAGCCGGGCAGTGGTGGCTCATGCCTTTAATCCCAGCACTTGGAAAGAAGGGGCAGGTGGATTTCTGAGTTCAGGTCACCCTGGTCTACAGAACTGGTGAGATTCAGGGTTAGCTAGTTCAGGCACTTACCAACAAGCATGATGACAGTACTATTCTTGGTATCCGCCCAATGAAAGAAGGAAAGAACTAACTCTCCCACATTGTCACAGATCTCTACAGGAGCCTAGTGGCACCATCCACACAAACCACACACACACACACACACACACACACACACACACACACACAATAAATGTACTAGCCATTTTAATTGAATTTTAGGAGAACAAGAATAAATTGTTAATATTTCTACCTCATTCAAATTGAAATAGTTCCTCCCAGAAGGAGGAAGGAAGCTCATATGAGCCAGAAAGTAAGGATACTAAAAGAATCAGGAAACTCACTAAACAACTAACTCCTGAAACTCAGAAAGTTACATGACTCTCAAAACCCTTCCCAAGGTTGGGAAAGGTTGATGGGGCAGGTGGGATTCCATTCCTTTCGATCTGCCTGCAAGCTAGAGAGGGAACCTGAGGGGCAAATTCTGTAAGCCATCACCTTGGTTGAGTTGGATCTTTCAGTGAGTAATCCTTCACCCATGCCCCTGTAAAGAACCACAGTGAGCATCCTCATTCAGCAAAGCAGTCTTGGACAGGATTGTTTCTTAAATTTATTTTTGTTGTGCTACCTGGGGTGAACAGACATTCACCCATATCATTCCAGGAAAAGTCACACGACAGTAATGTACGATTCTCTCTTGGAACAGAAATGAACCTCAGTAACAGAAAATTTGGGGCAAGAACATATCTCTATTAAAAATGCATCATGGGGATAACTTAGATCAGTTGGATGCAAATAACAGAATCCAACTTAGCCCATGAAGTGCAAAAGGTAGGAAGGACGGAAGAATTCAGGTCCCTGTATATGATTAGAGAGTCATTCTTGAAATCAGAAACTGACATGTTTGGGGGGGGGAGAACAATTACAACAGGCTGTGATAATTAATGCCAACTGCTTTTTATACCATTCTCCACATTCATTGTGAGCTCCAGATTTCAAAGAAAAGAAAGCACGGGATTCATATAGTTTGTCCTATATATCCATCCCCTGACTGGAGAAAATGAAAACATCCTGTTTAACAATCCCATGCCTGCATGCCCTAAGGAAGGGGCAGCCTTCCCAATGTGAGTTTGGGGCACCATTTCAAAGGAAGGGGAAATGGATTTTTGGCAAACATAACCAACAGATGTCCACTGCGTGACTGAAGAACACAGATTATATGCAACGTGCCAGTGTGCCCACAGCGTTGCGATTGCATGCTTGGTGAGAGGTCATCTGTTTTTTAAGTAAAATATTCTGTCAAGATGAGCCATTCTTGGAAATCATTAAAGGTGGCACACAAGATGAAGCTGGCCTACCTCTTTATGAGGATGTGGTTGGAGTCAATCTGATAAGGACCAGAGCGTTATTTTGAAGCTGGCCCTGTGGTGGCTGCTGAGATCTCTGTACTGGGCCAGTAAGTTTTCGGTATCCTTGACTGACTGTTCAGTCTTCTCACGTCAAAGAAGATACCTTTGAGGGAGTAGTCAGTAACTGGTTCACAGCTAGACAACTTCCATCCTTCTGAAACGAGCTACAAGGAAACACCCGCCCCCCCCCATGTCACAAAGACATATGTTACAACAATTAAAGTAAAGGTGATTATGAATTTAAAAGAAAGCAAAAAGGAGTGGGGGATGAGGGAGGGTTTGCAAGAAGGAAAGGGAAGGGGGGAATTATATAATTATAATTTCAAAAGCTAAACACTACTTTAAAAATGAAAGGAAAAAAAAAAAAAACCCCAAAGCAATAAAATGTCATTTGGCCTCCAGATGAAAGAGTTGCTTTGCTCAAAATCCAAGATGTGGTTCTCTAGGGTTGACCACAGCAAGGTCTGTGCCCAGCAAAATAACTGTCACGACACTCAACAGCGAAGGACAGCAAATCACAGGAGCTGGATGACAAAGCTAGCGCAAGAGGCAACATTCATGCTATGCTCCATGGAGCTCCCACTCAGGAGTGAAAGTTACCTTAGTCCTTCCTGTTCCTTTGCTTTCTTTGTAGTAATGGGGCTGGACCTGGGGCTTATGCATTTTAGGCAAGCACTCCGCTACTGAGCTATATTCCCAATGACCTTTAGCTATTTTGAGACAAGGCTTTACCACCAAATTGGCCAAGCTGGCCTCGAATTCACTATGTGGTTCAGGCAAGTCTCAAACCTGTGCTTCTTCAGCCTCAGCATGCTAAGTACCTGGGAGATCTCAGGGGTTGTCCCCCCAGGCCTGACTCAATTCAGACAATCTTGCGAAAATAGCCAGCATTAGAATACTAAGAAGAGCAGCAGCTGAGTTTCCAGCATTCTGGAGCCTGGGGCGCAAGGATTATCTCGGCTGCACAGACTGAGACTCCACGACAAATAAGAAAAACAAAAAGAGGAAAGCAGAACATAAATGTGGTATTTGCATTGTTTTATTATGTATGATAAAGTATGGTATAGATTTCACCTTGGAAATAACTTGTTACTAGTATTTTTTTAGCAGTCTTTAACTTGCCTATCAGGTGCAAAATCTCACCACTTTTATTGTGTTGAACATATTATCTTATTTTTCTGTAACTGGCTTTGATTGTTTTATGCTTGGAAAAGTATTTCCCTACAGAAGAGCCTATGATTCACTTTCATCTTACTATTTGTTAATTTTTTACAGTGCTGATCATCAAAACCAGGATCTTGGGCCTGCTTACCAAATGCTGTACTACTAAGCAGTGTGCCCTGCTCTCTAATTCACTTTTGCAATTCCTCATATGGAGAATGTGTTATTTTTGTATGAGTACTTGGCTTAAAGTTTATATGGGATCTTCAATCTTCATCAGGACTATGCACACAAAGACTGATCAGTTAGTATTTCAGTTAGAAAGGCTTTTGCTATAAAGACTGCAATACTGTAGCTAATTAATCTCTGCTCACTATCAGAAACTTTGGAAATTAGTACATGAATAGTATATATGGGTTTTCCTTGGGTGAAACAGACATTTATTAGTGAAATTAATAATACTTGTATACAGATGTATACATATGTGCAAGTACATTATATGTGTGTGATGCATATATACAAGTACATGTATGCATATGTATATATAGCACACACATAATGTATATACATACATATTTTTAAAACCTTCAGCGTTACGAGATACTTCCTGTCTTTGTACAAGCAGTGTTCAAGAATCCAGTAGGTCTTATATCCAGCTCACCTACTAAGATTGTCCTGCCTCCTTTCTGGTGGTTCTCATATAGCTGAAATTGTTCAAGAATTGTTCTCTGTATTGTTAAGTAAAAAAGCACATATGATGAAGCTTTTCCCCAGTTTATTAATCTTCAGTCTAAACACTGTTGCCAGAGTTACTGGAAAGGGGATAGGAAGCAAGGAAACTTTCTTTGCAATGCAAGTTTAAAACAGTGAAGTTCATATATAAGTGTTAACCGCCCCTTGATTAAAAGATGTTACTGAGCTGGGTGGTGATGGGGCACACCTTGAGCCCCAGCACATGGAAGGCAGAGACATGTGAATCTCTATGAGTTTAAGACCAGAGTGGTCTACAAAGATATTTCCAGGACATCTAGGGCTACACAGAAAAACCCTGTCTCAAAATACACAAACAAACAAATAAAAAAAATTAAAAATAAATGAAAATAAAAACATTGTCATTAATATTCATCTTCTTCAAATTAATCAGCAAGAATAATCCCAGAACGATATCAGATCACATGATATCAGGCTGGTTAAATATCTACCTTTAGTGTCTTTTAATTTGTTTTACAGTTTATCGTTTTGTTTTTTAAACCTTTGACTTCCCTGGAACTTTCTGTCTCAGAACTCTACTGGAGGAGAGCTGTTTCCATGAAGTCATGAGGCAAACTGACACCAAACAGGCGGTTAGAAAGACTGTGCCAAGTGACAGATCCCCAAGGGAGCTGCCACTCCCGGGGCTTGGACCAGATGCTCCCTTATGAGAACGTGAGTCCCGGATTGCTACTTGTGTTGATTCCCCACGTCTGCCAAGAATCCTTGAAGCATTTATATTTTGATGTACACACCTTTGAATTTTAAAACACTAGGGAGAAAACTATACATGGTAGCTTTGCCTTATAACACCAGGGTTACATGTAATGTGTATTGTTCCTCTGTATTTATGAATTTTTTCCAACATTTTCTGTGGAAAACATGTAGCCATTAAATAGCCTGAGTGTATGTGCTAGGAGCTATTACCTATGGTGAGCATCTCCCGCTATTATTTTCATGACAAGCTTATAATACTGAATGCTAAATAATAATTTTTACTATGATTAATTTTTAACAGTTTAATATCTGAGACAAAATGTATCCATTTGACTCAAAGCAACATCTCTCTATGGATTCTGTTTTCCAGTGTTGTCACGCCTATTACTGTCTATACATTGGAGGAAATTTTACAATAATTTTGTTAATCTCCAACAATCATCTTTGATACTTTGACGTGAAGTTTTATTTTCTATGCAGTTATTATTTATATGCAAATATGCTCTTATATATTTGTTGTTGATCTGAATATTTTATTTAACTCCCTTCTGATTATAAGAAATTTTAAATTTATTTTTTTAGATTCTATAATTATATAACTTAGTATCTAATCAGTATTTTTTGGGCTATAAAGCATTTTACATAATATGAAGAATTTTCCTTCATTGGCAACTTGAATGAGCATAAGTTGTGGCATAGAACTATTTGGAGGTAATTCTATGATGATTGGGTACATGTTTTTCAATTCTAGTCAATTTTGTATTACTTAAAAATTAATAAACCCAAAACATTTATTGATACCAAAGGTATGCATCTACTTTAAAAGCATCTACAGTAAAAAGCAGACATATAAAACCCCTTTCTCAACAAACCTGCTTTCTTGGAAGAGAGGACAGAAAATAAACTGAAATTAGTAAAGTACTATCTAAACCTGTCAGCTTCCCCACAGTTATTCCTCTTGCTCATGAATACATTGCTGTCCTAATGAAATTGACCTGATAAATTGTACATTTGTTTATTTTAAATCTATTTTTATTATATGTATGTGCACATGTGCCACAGTGCCATTGTCCCATGGAGGTCAGAGGAAAACTTTTGGGGAGTGTTTCTCTCCTTCCGCTGTATATTTGGGGATTGATCCCAGGGTCTCAGGCTTGCACAGCCAGCTCTTTTAAGGCAGATAAAAACACAGGAGAGAGTTCAGACTGAGACCCTGTTTGATTTTGGCTATGCGTAGCCTCAACCTCCTCTTTGTGCATGTGTTTGCACGCGTGTGTTGTATGTGAGTCTCGTCTGTAGTCATGTGTGTGAGTTCCCATGCATGTAGATACAGAGAGCTGTGAAGGTCTGAGGCTGATGTGATGAAGTGTCCCTGATTTCTCCTGTACATTAATCATTGAGTCACTTGTCTACTGAAGAGCCAACTCTGTGACTATACTAGTCTCTGCAGCCAGCTTGCTT
Organism: Mus pahari; assembly: GCF_900095145.1. NCBI lineage: Eukaryota > Metazoa > Chordata > Mammalia > Rodentia > Muridae > Mus > Mus pahari. The sequence goes on along the minus strand of NC_034610.1, from coordinate 51,843,687 downwards.
TGGCTTAGCTTTGTCTCTCTCTTCTGAGGCTGGACTCACAAGCAGGTAACCACCCACCCAGTATTTTAACAGGTTCTGAACTTGGATCCTCATACTTGTACGGCAAGGATTTAGCCACTTAGCCATCTTCCGAGTCTAGCTCCCCTCTCGTAATAATGCACTCGGCAGCCTAGTTCCTTCGCCTACACATACTATGCATTTAAACCCTCCCCAAACAATTCCCTTAGCAACCCCGGAACCCTCACCTTAATGCAGTCACAGATTTCCCTACCCAATCAAATTTAGACACTTTTTGGTCATGTATATTCCCTTTGTATCTGGTAGGAAGAATGGAAAGCCCTATCTGGCTTGGATTAGGTTTTTTTGGTCTTTTGCAGCAAGGCAAAACTGTGTCCGCAAAGGAACTTTAAGGGAGAATGTTCTACTTACTGTCTTATGTCTATGCATAATGGACTTGCACATGATTAAAGTGAGGGATGAGACGTCTGATGCAGACAAATTAAAACAGAAGTATATGGTCTCAGTCTATAAATCGATATAGGGAACTACCCAAGCTATGCCCCATTGGCTACTCAACTCTTCCTCCTAACCACAATACAATGAACCCTGGACAATAAACAGAAGTGGTGAATGCCTCCACTCATGTATCCTGCAGTCAATCTTGACTGCATATTCCTCTCAGGTCAGAATTATAGCACAGTTCCAAACAAAGTTATCATGATGCATTTGCAAATCTGTCTCAGCCACTATTTTTAACTCTATATATGAGACATGAAGGCCCTGCAAACACATAGCCCAACCACACGTGACATTTTTACCTGTTGAGCAGTCTCACCCGTCTTGTATCTTTGATTTAAAATCTAGATGAAAATATTCAGGTTACCAATTCTACTTTGACTTCTATATTTAGTAGGGTTTTGTTCCTTATTCTTTTTCCCTTGTTTTTTGTTTGTTTGTTTGTTTTGTTTTGTTTTTTCATGGTCTTTGTTTTTAGTAATAAATTAAAATACTGTAACATCTTATTTGAGGTTAACTTTTGCCCACATTTGAAAATTGTTAATGCCTTTTGTTCTTGTAATTCTCATTTTACTATAATCCAAAATTATGATATTGATTTCATTGCTGGCTCAGAGTTTGATTTTAAATTTTGACATAAATACATTTTTTCCAATTCAATATTTTGTGATTAATGACTAGTTAAGATGCATTGTGGTCAAAATATATGACCAGACAAACTTGATATGGAAAGTATCTTTGTACATAAATTCCCTCCCTCCCACTTTTTCTTCTTCCCCCACCCCTCTCTGGATCACTTCTATTTCTGTCTGTTTGGGGTGACTATTTCATGAACATCTAAATATAGATTGTTCTATTGTGAACAGAAATTGAGTCACAAGCCTGCAGATTTAATCCTAACTTGTGCAATTTTTTCTTAATCTCTTTCTTTCCTATATTATCAAAGACTGAGAGATGCCTCAATTTCTTAAGCAGGTCCCTTCCCCATTTACTTCATAATTCTAACATTTTAGTGGAACTGAGGACATAGGAGAGCCAGGGATGAGCTAGTTTGGGTAAGTGTATGGGCTTGCTTGCAGCTGGGTACAGGAGCTTTAGGACATGCACTGGGATGTTCCATACAGCAAATTCTGCATAAGTGAGCCCAAACTCATGTAAACAATGCCTGGGATGGATTAGCTGGCTTTCCACTAGTATAACAAACTCCAAAAGGGAAAGTCAACTTACAAAAAAAGCATGTTTTAGTTCACAGCTCTGAAGGTTTTGGTCCATGAGTGGTTTCATTCCTTGCCTTTGGGACTGCAGTAACAGTTATTGTAGAAGAGTATGTTCCTCACAGGAAGGAATAAGAGAGAGAGAGAGAGAGAGAGAGAGAGAGAGAGAGAGAGAGAGAGAGAGAGAGAGAGAGAGATCTATGTTCTTTGCAAAGCAGGCCTCCAATGACCTAAATCCTGTCAGCATTTTGCTCTTCTGAAAGATTTCTACAACCTTCCAGCCATACCAACCTAAGGTCTCAACGTAAGCACATGCTGTTTTCAGGAGCATTCCTGATATTTCCAGTGAATTATAGCAAAGATGACATGACCTCACACGATGGTGGCACAGAAAATAAACAGCCTTTAGGCTGCTTTTGTGAGGCCTCCTTCTGTCAGTATGAGTTTCACCTTTCAGCCAGTTTTCCTCATAGTAGAAATATGAATGAGTCAGCTGCAGATATAACACCAAAACCAACAGAGAATTTGTGTCCTACATTCTCAGTAGAAGTTCTACACTTTTGTTGACAGCCTTCCTTATCTCGAATGCCCATATCTTTTCAGACATTAGCACAATGGTGTACAGTCACTGGCTTAATCCACTTTATATTCTCTACTTACAAAAACAGTGTTTCCTAGAATTTCAAAGATCGTAACAGAAATAAGGAACATGGAGGTCACAGGGTTCTCTGAAGAAAAGAACCAGAGGGATATCTATAGCTACAGAGAAAGAAAGAGATATATTACTAAGCAATGGCTCATGTGCGTATGGAGGCTTTGATGTTCAACAATCTGTCATCAGTTAGCTTGAAGCCCAGGAAGTTGACATGGTCCCAACCCAAGTGTCTGAGAACCAGAGTCCATTGGTGGTGACAATACAATGATAATAGCTACCCTCCTGGATAAGTGTTTTGTCAAATTAATGAGTAGTGGTAATAGCTTACCTCTGGTTTATGGCTACACAGAGCAGAAGTGAAGTTTGCATATGTTAGTTAAATGCATGAACAGCTGTGTTTGTTAGTGACAGCTCTGGTCCCAGTACTCTCCAGGTCCTTACTGCCTTGTGATTGACTCATGCATAGTCTTCTCAGCCAGGCTCCCTGAGATGCCCGGAATTCTCCACTAGCTCATATTCATGCACTGGATCCCATGCCGAATTTCAAATATTCTTCATTGAAATTATTATCCTAACAATTTCTGTGACTGGATAAGGAAAAAAAGGGCAAAAGACAACATTCATTATTATGTTAGGCAAAAGACAAAGAAAAAATATATACTGGCTACATATTACTGACAACCTCCTCTACTGAAAGAAGTAAGCACTATTTCATGACGAGAGACATCAAGCCATAGTGTGGGGACCATGCTATGTATCAGTCTGAGAGTAATTCTTCAATTAAAATGGAAAAATTGGTTTTCCAAACTCCCCCTTTGCTTTACTCCTTTTCATCTGCTAGCTCTCATGACAGATGCATTCCTGAATCTGTTTTGTTCTCCTTCCAGACAAATGAGAGAGCCATATCCACATCTATCAGAGGATTACTTTCATGTGGAAAGAAATCTAGCTCACAATTACTTGGTGCTTGAAATCGATCCAGATTAGCACTCCTTTAAATACTTAAAAATTGCACAAGACCCTAAAGAATTTTCATTTGTATGTCAATATTTACCAAGTAAAAAAATCAAAACTAAGGATGGTATACAATTTATTAGTGCACTTACAACCATGCCACTGCTATAAGTATCTAAATAGCATGTTACAAAAATAAGTTTATTTTCAAAATAATGATATTTGGATGAGAAGAGTGGCACTATTTTACATTTCCCAAATGTCTTTCATGCCTCACCTAATAGAAACAGTTAAATTCTCACATCTGCATCTATTTATTTTTTTAATATCTACATACATTTATTATTTAGCTCTATCCTACATTTTGTAGATTCTGGGAAACACTGGATATTTGACAGGACTGAACAAGGCCACTATAAACTCTGTATTATTAAGAAAAACTTACCTTTGTAGATCCTCTGCACGTGTCAGAAGACGATCTCCAGAAGAATGATAACCTGAAGATGTTGGTATCCATGAAGTCTTTTATGAGCTTGTATAAAGAAGTAAATTTCAAATACAGGCACCTCCTAGAAGCTGGCTGCAACCCCTTTATCTTTAATTCTGTGACACAAACCAGAATGTCAGTATAAGAACATTGTCATGAAAATGTCTTCTGTTAGGGTTTAATTTTATTCTTCAAGTAACTAATTTGAATGCTTCAGCCTCTAATAATGACTGGGAGGTAAGTACTTTAAAAATACTCCTGATAATGTTGGGAAAATTGTCATTTTGTATTATGCAAAGATGGGCATTCACCTGAATGCCTGAAATATCTTTCAGGAAGTGGACATGTGGTAAATAGTATTTTATAAACTCAGTGATTGTCTGCATCTACAATTACTGACAAAGAATGAGTTCACCTTTTTCTTTTATGTATTATTTAGCATGTCAACAAGTGTATGCATACTTACATACATACATTTTCTTCTGGGTATATTTGTATTCATTGAATCATTTGTTGCTTTTGTGGGAAACTTCTCTACTTACTATTCCTACAATTTGCTATTTCTCCTGTTTCTGTGATATAATACCTTATACAAAAAAAGACTTTTTTTTTTTAGAAAGTTGGTTTTGGCTCACAGTTCTAGGGTATAGTCACCAGGCTGGGAAGAAACAGTAGCTGGAACTGAAGGTGGCTGATCACATTGTATCCACAAGCAAGAAGCAGATACTGTGACTGCTGGTGCTTGAATCTCTTTGTATTCAGACTAAGCATGACCCTTGCTCATGGAATGGTACCACCCACATTTAGGACAAATCTTCGCACTTTAATTAATCTAATCTAGATAACCCAAATAGGTATGCCCAGAGATTTGTTTCCCTGTTGATTCAAAATCCCAGGAAGTTGAAAAGATTAACTACCATGCCATACAAATTAGATCACAAAGTCTCACTCTTTTGAGCTCTATGCTTTGGCCCAGATGAGAATGCAATGAATTTGGGTGAGTTAACCATAACATCCATTTCACTGCTGTACATATGAGAGAAAATGGAAAGGAGAAGAAGAAATGATAGTGAGTGATAGGAAAATTTAAAATAGAGGCAGGGAGAGGAATGCAAAGGTATTTGAGCATATACAGAGAGAAAAAAAGGAGGGGAGAGAGAGGGGGAAGAGGGAGAGGTAAGACAGAGGGAGAGGGCAAGGGAGAGGGAGAGGGAGAGGGAGAGGGAGAACACAGAATGCATTATGGGAGTGATCAAACGAGGGGAAGTGGCCAGCAAAGAATGTGGCAGAGAGTTTGTGTAGGGTGTTGTGGGAAGAAGTGGATTGAGAGGTGTGGGAGATAATAAAGTAGGGTGACATACAAAAGCGGGACTTTTGATTTGTCTTTGTGTTGGTAAGCCAAAGGGGGTTGTATATGTATATTCAGAAGCATGGTATGACCTCACTTAGGTTTGGTTTAGAAGTCAGCATAAAACGTAGTAGGATCCTGAGAGTATTTTGAAGATGAAGAGCCGAGAAATTATTTGCAAAGTGTATATGTAGCAAAAGAGAAAAAAACTAAAGATGGGTTGGGACACAGATACAGAAGCATGTATTGACACGGTGGTGGGAAAGGGCTGAATTGGAGAGAGTATTTTATTAGGTTTCTGATACTTCATGTCTGTCTCATGTTTTTCAGTAAGCAGACAAAATAAGACTCCATGCTCTTATGCACCCAGGGAGACTGAAGGATAACATAAAAAAGCTTTTTTCCTAATAGATGTAGGGGCTAGGCAACATATTTATGATCTGTCTAATATTTGCTATCTCAAAGAGGACTTTATGGAAAATTTCCTAACCCAGAAATAATTCTTCATAGAATCTCTACCTAAATTCAAACCCCAGTTGTGTGTTAGTTCTGTAAAATGGGAATAGCAAAAGATGACATGGGATTATTGTAGGGAGTAGATGAGCCCACCCAGAATATTGTATTGGCAGTACTGCTATTGTTTCTTCAAACTTGAATCTTGAAGAAGAGGTCAAAATTTTGCTATTACTTTGCTACTATTATATGCATATATTGTATATCACTGGAATTAAAAATAAAAGGATATGACAGGGAACTAAGCTTAGATGGCATGTCTCTCAACATCTGTACATTAATTTAAGTTATAAAAAATAGTATTACTTAGAAGAAAAATGTATTGAAATAGCTGATACCAAGAGACATTTACACATTGTGTGCCTGTTTCCCTAAAGAAGTCACACTTGTATGGAGGATCCTGTGGACGGAATGGCTGCCTAAACTTTCTAATAGTGGTTCAGGAGAATGCTGCAAACAAGAACAAATATTTGTGCCCCTCCTCCCCCATACCCTATAGTCGCCATAGTAACCATTTGCTACTAATTCCTGTATCATCTGGCCTAACATCTTTGTGATTGTTTGGTATGCATTGTTGAAACCTAGCTAACCAGTAGCTTCCATCAACATTTTTAATCCCCCCAACCCTTTCCCTCAATGGTACTAGGGATTGAACCCAGATCCTCAAGTATGGTAAATCAACCCCCCTACCGCTAGATCCCTTTGAAATTAAGAAAATTCTAACATCTGAAGCCTATGAAATAGACCCACATGCTTGCTCACATCCACTCACCTATTCAATGTCTTATCCCTTTCAATGTACATTGATGTACAACCTTTTCTCTTGTGGCTATAAAAGTTCATATAATATTCCCTATAACAACTGATTGGATCACCCGAATCCATGCTCTGGATTTACAGCTATTAATGTTAACCAGATGAGCTCTTCCTTTGGATCAGAGGCCTTGCTTTATAGAAATCCTATAAATAGGTACCGGGTACACTTTTCAGTCCTGAATTCAAACAGTTAATGAAACATGAAAATGTAACATTGCCGCAAGCACAATGCAAACAGTTACAGAATGCCAAAACGCTTTCAGGCCTGAAAAGGTCCGCTGGTCCATTTTGTAGAGAAAACTCTGTTCTGAAAAAAGACCATGGGCCGGTTAAAATGAACAAGGACTAGAGTTTGATGTTTAACACCATAAAACTAGCCCATGAAATTTATGCTAGATTCGTGGACCGATTTCTTCTTCTAGCTTCCTATGCTGTTAGGGTTCAAAAGACTTGTTGAGACTCCAGCACGCCCCCTCTCCCATTACGTATCTAGTCATTTGTGAGGTGAATAAATTAGAGCATCCCGGGGTCTATCCAGTCCACGCCATGCCTTTTTGTATGAGGAACAAGCAGTGGTCTCTCCCTAAGGGCACGGCCCAAGGAAACTCAGGACTTGCAAGGCTGAGTTTCGGGAAGGCTCTTCTTGTACTGAAGGTCTGGCTTCCTCCCACAAGCCACCTAAATGGAACTCCACCGGTTCAGAACCAGGAGGTCACAAGGTGCGCCACGCAGAGGGCGAGGGAGGACCGGAACCGGGACAAGGAGCAGCCCCGGTCGCAGCTAGGGACAGAGAAGCGCAGCAGCCAGTGTGAGGACCGCCGGCCTGGGACGACGCGCGCGCGATCCCGAGCAGGAGAGGGGGCGTGGCTTCCGCCGGCGCGGCCCCGCCCCTTGAGCGCCGGGCGGTCACGTGACGGCCGCGCGCGTCCCCGTCCGCTGCGGGCTCCGAAGCGGAGGAGAAAAGGCTGCGAGGTGGCTGCGGCGGCGGCCGAGAGGTGGGCTCCGGGCGGGACCGGTGAGGCGCGCGGGGGGCCGTGGGGCTGCGGGCCTCGGCGGGGGCACTGCGGCTTCGTTGGCTGCGAGGCGGCGCTCCGAGTCCGCGGCGGGCGGCGGCGGCGGGTCGGGGGCCGGTAGGACGGGGACGCCCTTGGCCAGCGCGGCCCGGACGGGCGCGCGGAGGGAGGCCGAGCTGGCGCAGCCGGGACTGTGACGGGCGCGGCCCCGGCCATTACTGCGCAGGCAGGCAGGCAGGCCGGCCGGGCTGCGGGCAGCTCAGGCGGGCTCGACCGGGCCTCGGTCGGCCACGGGCTGCATGCCGTCTTCCGCCTGCCCTGCCGCCGCCGCCGCGGCTGCTGTGCCTCCGGGTCTCGCCCAGCGCCCGGAGTCGTCCCCTTCTCCTCGCGCTGGCGGAAGCCGCCGTGCGTTCTTGTTTTGATGGCTCCCAAAACCCGAAACCACCCCGAGGTGTCGGAATACCAGTCGGGCCTCCCAAGCCGGGTGCATCTTGAGAGCTCCGGCTGTCGCTTTGTTCTGGTTGCTGGATGTGGAGTTCTCTCCCTTACCCTCCACCCCATCTGAGAGCGCACGGGATCCCCATTGTTGTCACTGCCTTATTTTCTGGACTTTTTTTTTTTTT